>NC_133155.1:4407500-4524599 GCF_048418815.1 Hemitrygon akajei | reverse complement strand
GGAGAGTGTGTGTGGTGAGGGAGAGAGAGAGAGGCGGAGAGTGTGTGTGTGAGGGAGAGAGAGAGGGGGAGAGTGTGTGTGAGGGAGAGAGAGAGAGAGAGAGGGGGTGAGTGTGTGTGTGAGGGAGAGAGAGAGGGGGAGAGTGTGTGTGAGGGAGAGAGAGAGAGAGAGAGGGGTGAGAGTGTGTGTGAGGAGAGAGACGGGGAGAGGTGTGTGAGGGGAGAGAGAGAGAGGGGGGAGAGTGTGTGTGAGGGAGAGAGACGGGGGAGAGTGTGTGTGAGGGAGAGAGAGAGGGGGGGAGAGTGTGTGTGTGAGGGAGAGGGATAGAGGAGTGAGGTGTGTGTGGGTGTCATGGAGAGAGAGAGAGGGAGAGGTGTTTGTGTGAGGGAGGAGAGGAGGGGAGAATGTGTGTTTGAGGGAGAGGGAGAGAGCGGAGAGTGTGTGTGTGAGGGAGAGGGGGAGAGTGTGTGTGTGAGGGAGAGAGAGAGAGGCGGAGAGTGTGTGTGTGAGGGAGAGAGAGAGGGGGAGAGTGTGTGTGAGGGAGAGAGAGAGGGGGAGTAGTGTGTGTGTGAGGGAGAGAGAGAGAGAGAGAGGGGGGAGAGTGTGTGTGAGGGAGAGAGACGGGGGAGAGTGTGTGTGAGGGAGAGAGAGAGGGGGGGAGAGTGTGTGTGTGAGGGAGAGGGATAGAGGAGAGAGTGTGTGTGTGTCATGGAGGAGAGAGAGAGGGGGAGAGTGGTTTGTGTGAGGGAGAGAGGAGGGAGAATGTGAGTATTGAGGTAGAGGAGAGAGCGGAGAGGAGAGAGTGTGTGTGCGAGGGAAGAGGGATATAGTGACTGAGAGTGCTGTGTGTGGGGAGAGTTGTGTGGGAGGGAGAGTGTCGTTTGTGAGAGGGGGAGAGAGTGTGCTTTGAGAGAGAGAGAGAGGGGGAGAGTGTCGGGGGAGGGAGAGTGTGTGGGGGGGAGGGAGAGCGGGGGGGAGAGAGGGGGGCAGAGGGGGGGGAGAGAGGGGGGGAGAGAGGGGGGGAGAGAGGGGGGGGAGAGAGGGGGGGAGAGGGGGTCTATGTATGTGTGTGAGAGCGAGAGTGCATGTGAGAGATATACAGAGAGAGTACCGGTATGTGTGTCTGTATTTGCGTGAGAGTGAGTGTGTGTGTCCTATGTGTGTGTGTGTGTGTGTGAGAGAGACTGTTAGAGGGGTAGTGTGTGTCTATGTTTGTGTGTGAGAGGTTGTGTGTTTGAGAGAGGGAGTGTGAGAGAGATTGTGTCTGCCAATGTTACATCTACAAGCATCTCGATGTCAATGTATCTCCATTCACATTTTCTTTTGAAGTGAATGAGTTAAATAAAAATTAATACACAGGTTGAATGTGTAACACATCAAAGGGCACAAAAATATCGATCACATTGTTTCAGTCTTAAGATCACATATACATTTGCTGCATGAAATTGTAAATGTATTCTAAATTCGTTATGATATAGCAATCAACATTTCCACTCGTAGTATCACATGTCTAGTGTTCAGATGAGGTAATGAAGTTTCCTCTGACGCCCTCTGTAATCCCTACGCAGATGCTCATTCCCCTCTACAAGTTCAGCAGACATCAGATATGAAGCCTCTAATGAGAATGTCTCCAGAAAGCTGCTTTTCTGTGCTGAATAGACTACTACAGCCTCTGCAGTGACTTTGATTATAGTCCTGCCGCTAGCCTGTACGTTCACGCCATATGGGTTTCCTCCAGGTGCTCCAGTTTCCTCCCACAGGTCCAAAGACATACCAGTTGATAGGATAATTGGCCGTTGCAAATTTTCCTGTGATTAGGCTAGGTATTAAAATTGGGGGAGGGGGCTCATTGGGATGCGTTGATGACCCACTGTGTGGCCAGTGACCAAGGGGAAACTCTGTGATGAAGGAGAGCCTGCAGCATCCTATCTGAGCACAGCTCATGGGGGGGGCGGGGGAAACCACAAATGAAGGAAAGCAGAGGCATGAATGCAGAAGATAGAGAGTGTGTGTCAGCAAACTATGAATAAAGTATAGTGATTCCTTCCTCTCCAGCCCCCTCACCTTCCCTGCCCACCTGGCTTCACCTATCACCTTCTAGCTAAACAACTTCCCCCTCCCCCCCATCTTTACATTCCGTGTTCCTCAGCCTTCCAGTCCAGATCTGATGAAGGGCTTCGGCCCAAAACTTCAATTGTTTATTCATTTCCATAGATACTGCCTGACCTGCTGAGCTCCTCCAGCATTTTATGTGTGTTGCATCAGATATGAACAGGCCTCTTTCAAAGTAGACATTAACTCTTAGCTGAACTCTTTCTCAGTCTGCATGTATTTTTAAAACAAGGAAAGTAAGGAGGCATGGGATCCAAGGGAACATTGCTTTGTGGATCCAGAACTGGCTTGCCCACAGCAGGCAAAGAGTGGCTGTAGACGGATCAGATTCTGCATGGAGGTCGGTGACCAGTGGTGTACCTCAGGGATCTGTTCTGGGATCCCTAATCTTTGTGATTTTTATAAATGACCTGGATGAGGAAGTGGAGGGATGGGTTAGTAAGTTTTACTGATGACACAAAGGTTGGGGTGTTGTGGATAGTGTGGAGGGTTGTCAGAGTTTACCAGCGGGACATCGATAGGGTGCAAAACTGGACTGAGAAGTGGCAGATGGAGTTCAACCCAGATAAGTGTGTGGTGGTTCATTTTCTAGGTCAGATATGATGGCAGAATATAGTATTAATTGGCAAGACTCTTGGCAGTATGGAGGATCAGAGGGATCTTGGGGTCCGAGTCCATAGGACACTCAAAGCAGCTGCGCAGGTTGACTCTGTGGTTAAGAAGGTATATGGTGCATTGGCCTTCATCAACCATGGGGTTGAGTTACAGCTATATAGGACCCTGGTCAGGACCCCACTTGGAGTACTGTGCTCAAGTTCTGGTCGCCTCACTACAGGAAGGATGTGGAAACTATAGAAAGGGTGCCGAGGAGATTTACAAGTATGTTGCCTGGATTGGGGGCATGCCTTACGAGAATAGGTTAAGTGAACTGACCTTTTCTCCTTGGAGCAACAGAGGATGAGAGGTGACCTGATAGAGGTGTATAAGATGATGAGAAGCATTGATCACGTGGATAGTCAGAGGCTTTTTTCCCAGGGCTGAAATGGCTAGCAGGAGAGGACATAGTTTTAAGGTGCTTGGAAGTAGGTATGAGGAGATGTCAGGGGTAAGTTTTTCATGTAGAGAGTGTTGAGTGCATGGAATGGGCTGCCAGCAATGGTGGTGGAGGTGGATAGGATAGGGTCTTTTAAGAGACTCCTGGATAGGTACATGGAGCTTAGAAAAAGAGAGCTATGGGTAACCCTAGGTAATTTCTAAAGTAGGTACATGTTCAGCACAGCATTGTGGGTCAAAGGGCCTGTATTGTGCTGTGGTTTTTCTATGTTTCCATGAATCGATTGATTGCCACTTGCACCCAACTATTCATGTTCAAAAGGGAAGATTTAATTTCTATGGGCCGTTTAAAATGTTGGTTTCAGAAAATAGTCCCTCTAAAGTTCTCTATAATCAATAAATCAATAATCTATAAAATAATCTTAAAATAAAGTCTCTGCCATTTTTCTTATAATCCTTCTTGGTGTTCATAGGTATATTTAAGTATCCACAAGACACTTTTGGTCTCTGCCCAAAACATTGACTGTTTATTCCCCTCCATGGATGCTGTCTCAGAAAATGTAGAGGAGCTTGATCCAAAGGCAGAGCAACAGAGACAATTTTAGCAACAAATAATAAGCTATAAAATAACAAACCATGGGGGGGGGGGGGGGTGGCACAAAACAAGAGAACAGAACCTAAGATGACATGGCAACAAGGTAACTGAAGGCGAGGAGCAATAGGTCGGGGCTGACTGGCTCGATGGGTGATCAAAGGACCGGATGAGAATTGGGTTTAAATAGGCTGCAGGTGATGAGATGGAACTGAGTGGCAGTTGATTCCTGTTAACTGCGAAGCAAATGGGAGGTACCATGCCATGCTTTGCTGAGCTCCTCCAGAAATGTGCGTGTGTGTTGTATTTCCTACAAAGAGGAAAATCCCTCAGAAAGTAGTGGATATGGCCCTGTCCGTCACAGGTAAAGTCCTCCCCATCACTGAGCGCATCCACAGGAAGACATGCCACAGGAAAGCAGCATGGATCAAGGGCCCTCATCACCCAGTTCAAGCACTGTTGCCATCAGGATCCACCCCCCCCACCCAGTTCAGGAACCATTACTACATCTCAACCCTCTGGCTCTTGAAGCAGAAGAGATACCTTCACTCACCCCAACACTGAACTGCTCCCACAACTTATGGATTCTCTTTCATCTGGTGTTCTTGATATTTATTGCGTACTTGTGTACTTTTATTATTATTGCATTTGCAGTCTGTTGTCTTTTGCATTTCAGTTGTCCATCCTGTTGGGCGCGGTCTTTCATTGATTCTATTGTCTCTTGGTTTATGTGTATGCCCGCAAAAAAGGAATCTCGGGGTTGTATATGGTAACATACAAGTACTTTGATAATAATTTTACTTCGTATATTTGGAGTGTTGTCGCTGTTGTACGATGGGGAACAGCATCTGCACGCTGCGACCGAGGGGGAATGCGACATTGACCGGATAACTCACGGTAATGGTGCAGACTGCGGAGACAATACAGGCTGCGACACCAGGAATAACTACACTGCTCCTGCCTGAAATGATCCCACTGGATCGTTCCCATTTTACGGAACGGTCGGGGCATTACAGAATTTGCTGACGGGAAAAGACCGCATTAGTGTCCATCTCCAGCTGTATTTTGCCCGTAAGCGTTGGAGTGCAGCTTCCATTCTTCTATTCTGAGTGCGGATTTATCAACAACCTTCCGCTTCAGAGGCAATGTGCTCACAATATAAAAATTACTAGCACGAATAGTATGGTTATTCAACACAGGTACCGCGAGTTCCTACGAAACAGACCCTCCAGCAAAACGTGTGATGGCGAGCAAAGGACAGGCTAACAGATAAATAAACACAAAAGATTCTGCGGATGCTGGAAATCTAGAGTAACACACACACAATGCTGGAGGAACTCAGCGCGTCAGGCGGCATTTAATGAAAAGGAATAAAGTCAACGTTTCAGACCGAGACCCTTCAGCGGGACAAATTATGAAACATTTCTAACAACACGTAAACCACCGATTTCGATTGCTGTCATGACGCACACTTGCTTCAACGTTTTAAGATTAAAATTCTCGCCCGTATTTTGCCATGTCTCCGTACAGTCACCCACTCTCCCTCTGTGACCTCTCCCGCCCCTATAACAATGCGAGGTAACTCCAGTCCCAGCCTCCCGAGCGCCCCTGTATTTAACCACGGCCTCAAATGCAACTCCCATTGGCTTTATGCTTCGGAATTCACGATCTAAACCTTTTCACCCCCCACCCCCAATCAAAACAGGAGCTTTAAACGGACCCTAATCAACATTTTCATCACTCGCTTTAATATCATCGCAAGCGGCGCGGTAGCTTTACTTGGACGTAGTACTGCCCTAAAGCGCCATCGCAGGGGCTCTTTTTGTTCCAGGTGCTAGGGAAATGCAATTTAGTTTTGTTTTTAATTTGTGGATATTGACTGGATCTTAAAATGCACGGGGCGCTTTGATTAGAAAATGCCGCAATGCTGAAGACGGCAACTCAACCCCCCCTCCCCTTTCCACCAACCACGCATGGAAATAAATATGTTAAATGCAAATTAAAGCGAATAATTAAGCAGCCGAGCGAGTAAAACAGTTCAGCTCAGAGAGAAAATGGGAGGGGGGATGTGCGGCCGCTCCTCCGCTGACTGCAAGAAGCAGCCGCAATTAAAGCGGCCGCAAGGATAGTTCAAGCGGAATTTTAATTCACTTCAATATTTACAGTAATTTAGCAAGACGTCGACTGAGAAGCTGTGAAACTGCCATTTGGCTACCCCCACCTCCTCCTTCCCCAATTCCCCGCAGGCTTCTCGTGACGCTTCGCTGCCTTTTTCGGGGCTGCAGCCTCGGGCGTGTAATTTAACAGGGGGAGGGGGTTGGGAAGATCATTTTCATTCTTTTGTATCTCCACTGCTAATTACGAAACAGTAATTAGGGAGCGTAATGAGTAACTGGCACCTTGATTATCATACCTTGTGTCGGGGTGACGGTTCTCCCTGAAGACTTGGGCAAAGCTCCATTGTCCGTGACGTGTCGCGCTCCAACACACACTTCTCCCCCACTTCACTCAGTCCCGACACGGACTAGACAGTGACACTGGACATCAGCCTCCCACAGACAACAGAGAGAGAGAGAAAAATAAAATCGTATGTGTTGTTCAAGAGTCTTATTAACCATTTTTCTTATTGCCCCCTGCCCCGGACTGAATGTGCAAACTCATATTGGTTGCTGCTCATGCATTTCACGAGCTCCTGAGAGGGCCCTCCGGCTAGGCTTTATTGCTTTTTCACAAAATACATCTGCATTGCTCTTTAACACTAGAAGCTGCCGCTAGGGAACAGATATTTTGAGTTCTTTTTTGAAAGAAAACAATACAGCTCAACTCCATGCTGATTCCGACCTTCCCTTCAAGGTTAACTGAGAGTATCGGGACTCCTGAGCGCCGTGGGGAGGGAATTGGGGATGGGAGGGGGAGGAGGGAAAATAAAGGATTTAAAAGAAATGGGAAGAGGGGAGAGAGCCAGGGGGAGGCAGGAAGAGACCGATCGCAGGGTTACGGAGAAAAGAGACGGACTGACTGAATCAGTGGAGAACGAAAAAAAGATGATGGAAGGTAGCAGACATGGAGGAAAGAGAGACTGGAAGAGAACGAGGAGGACAAAGGAACAAAGAGAAAAGGATCAGGAGTGGAAGAAAGGAGTTAAGAGGGAAATAGACTGTGGCCCAAATTGATGCCTGCCCGAAATTAGCCAAGGCAATGCAGTCCTCTGGACACATGGTGTTCAATATAAAGGTCTGTCCGTTCATTTGGCCGACATCCAATCTACACGAAGAATGTATCAACTGACCCCGTCCCCTCCCAAATGCATTTGCCACAGCTTTCTGTGCTCGGTCCCGTTGCCCATCGCCAGCCTTTACTGAAATCCGCAAGTTCAAGCTTCAGACGTTCTCAAAAGCTCATCTCCAATGTAAGCTTAGGAGGGAAGGGGGCAAGTGAACATTTCAGATCGGAGGGTGACTCGTTCTGTTAGTTGAGGGTTACAGATTCCTTCTCCAGCCCTTTACATTTCACTTATCACCTTGCATCTCGCCTCCATCCCCTTCCTCCACCTTTTTATTCTGGCATCTTCCTCCCCCACCCCCCTTCCTTTCCAGTCTTGATGGAGGGTGTTGGCCCGAAACATCCGATGTTTATTCATTTCCACAGATGCTACCTCATCCGCTGAGTTCCTCCAGCATTTTGTGTGTGTTGCTCTGAATTTCCAGCATCTGCAGATGTTCTTGTGTTTAAGATAAATGTCAGGTGGGATCTAATTGAATGGCAGAATGGATTTCCCCTGCTCTTACTGTGTTCCTGATAAATCCTGTTGGCCCATAACCCTTGACCTTGCTAAATCTCATTAGTTCTTTGTCTCGCAATGCCTCAGACTTGCCAAAGCCTCAGCCTATCTTGACAATCATAGCAAAAATCAGCCCTCGCTATTTCCTCAGAATCTCTAATCTAACTCAAAACATTTACACCATTATTGGTGGTAGATATTTCAAGTCACCAGATCCTCACCATTAGGAGCCCTTTCCTACTCCCACTCTTTACTTAGTTCCACCCATAAAACCCTTTCACTTGCCTTGCTTTGTGTTTGGCCACTCCCTCGGATTCCTCTTTCCTGATCTGCAGCCTATTACCTACCTGTGAAACACGGAGTATACTGAAGATGTTTAAACACATGTTTTCATTGCAGAATTTTGGACGATAGCTGTGTAAAATGGACCAAATTAGTCCTTGCAGCAAACAGGAAGAGGAAGCTGTGATGGGATATTTATAAATAGGGATGCAATTGACTTGTATTCCTTCATGTGTGTCCATCTAAACTCTGCTGCCTAACATATCATCTTGTTCACTCATCGTCATCGTGCTGGCTGAGTTTCAGATCCAGAAATATCAATTTGCACATTCACCATAATTTCCTTCCAGTCCCTACACATATACTAACCCTTATCTCAGCATTCTCTTCAAGCCCAACGTTTAACATTTCTGTACTCCTTTCTCCAAATCTGGCCATTAGTGCATCTTCAGTTTTACATACACTCAGTGGCCACTTTATTAAATACTTTCTATACCTAATACAGTGGCCACTGTATGTACGTCAAATCACAAACAAGAGAAGATCCACAGATGCTGGAAATCCAAGCAACACACACAAAATGCTGGAAGAACTCAGCAGGCCAGGCAGCATCTATGGAAAAGAGTACAGTCGACGTTCTGGGCCGGGACCCTTCGACAGGACTGGCAATGGCTATCGGCCTGAAATGTCAACAGTTCTTTTTTCCATAGATACTACCTGGCCTGCTGAGTTCCTCCAGCATTTTGCATGTGTCACTGAGTGTATGTTCATGGTCTTGTGCTGTTGTAGCCCATCCACTTCCAGGTTCAATGTGTTGTATGTTCAGAGATGCTCTTTTGGATGCCATCGTTGTAACGCTTGGCTCTTTGAGTTACAGTTGCCTTCCTCTCAGCTCGAACCAGTCTGGCCATTCTCTTCTGACCTCGCTCATGATCAAGGTGTTTTCACCCACAGAACTGGGTGCTTTTATGCTTCTCACACCATTCTCTACAAACTCTAGAATCTGTTGTGTGTGAAAATCCCAGGAGGTCAGCAGATTCTGAGGTACTCAAACCACCCCATCTGGCACCAGCCATGTTTAGGGTAAGTTATTACCCTTCAACCATCAGATTCCTGAACCAGCATAGATAACTTCTGTCACCTCAATACTGAGTTTATTCAATAACCTTTGACTCAGATTCAAGGACTCTACAGTTCATGTTCTCTGTATTACTTATTTATTTACTTACTTAGTATTTGCAGAGCTTTTCTTCTTTTGCCCATTGGTTGTTTGCCAGTGTTTGTGTGTAGTTTTTCATTGATTCTATTGTATTTCTTTGTTCAACTGTCAACGCCTGCAAGATAATGAATCTCAGGGTAGTATATGGTGACGTATACGTACTTCGATATTAAATTTACTTTGAACTTTGAACAAAAGTGTACTGAAGCCTCTAAAATGAGCTGATTTTGAGAAGGACCAAACTGTGTTCTTGGGTTTCTCAAACAATGAGTCTTCAAGAAACAAGAAAGTGAACAGAGTTAATCCCGGATTTTCTGGGGAATTGATGGCAGTTCTGCATGCTATTGCTGGCATAGTTCTACATGGGATTTTCACCTTGAAGCGGTTCGTGCAACACCTTTACAGCTCGGGGCATCAGAGTTCAGAGTCCACTTCCAACGCCATCTGTAAGGAATCCCTGTGGAACGCGTGCGTGGGTTTGCTCCAAGGGTTGCGGTTTCCTCCCATTTTCCAAAAACATACTGGGTCGGTTAATTGGTCATTGTAAATTCTCCCATGACTAGTTTCAGGTTAATCAGGGGTTGCTGGGCAGCACGGCTCGACAAGCCAAAAGGGTCTATTCTGCGCTGTGTCTTTAAATCAGGGGTTCCCTACCTGGGGTCCATGAGTCCCTTGGTTAATGATAAGCTTCTGTGGCATAGAAAAGTGGGGGAATCCCTGCTCAAAGTGAAGGAATAGACAGATAGATAGATAAATAAATGACTAGGATGCATTGTTTGTAGTCGATCATATGGCCAGCGTTTGCTATCTGTGATTTAATTCAAAGCGAAATGGGCTTGGACTCTGGGAGCACTTTATAAAGAGCAAGTAACCTATCGAGTTTTTAAAAATTTTGATTTGAGATTATTGAACTGACCTCAAGGACAGGAGATCTGAAAGGACAGTAATCATACTCAAAATCTGGACGTTGCTTAACATTACACTGCCTGCTTTTAGGCACAACTTTCCGAAGAGAGTGCTGGAAACCCTGCAATCTTATCCTGGGAACTAAACACGTGGTTTGTATTAAAAATGATTCAAAGTGTGCAGAGCAAGAGGTAAAATCCAGCTCCCTCAGCTACGTACAAGGAGACAGAATAGGTTTACGGCCACTTATTTAACAAGAACTCACTTCACAGTTGGTCTGTTTCTAGACTATAAACTAATTTTAGGCGGGGTCACTTGCTGTCACTTTGCTTCCCTTCAGGAGAAATGGTTTGACCACTTCTAACTGCTCTTTCTTTTGTTACTCCCCATTACGCCCCTGGCGTTCAGGGCAGCAATGAAGGTCCTCCATCTCTAGTGCTGTTCAGGGCTTCCATCATCAAGTCAGTAGCTTCCTCCTGGTTTTCACTATTGTCAGTCTCGCAAGTCCCTGGTGGAGTCTCAGGAATACCGTCGCACTCAGATGTAGAAGGTTTCTTCATTGCTGTTTCCACAACAGTTTTGATTTAGCAGTCAGGGTTGTTAGCTCTGAGTTGAACCCCCAAACCTGGAGGACTGGTGGACCACTCTTAGTCTGACCTCTACCCTTTGACCTGTTTGGCACGTGTGACCCTGCCAAGAACTAAAGCATAAAGAACCGATTCCAGCCAGCGTAGTTCTCCAGGACATTGAGGCACGCGAGCCTCCAAACCCAATGACAAGGCTATGGTCCTCTTGGAGGGCTCTTTATTTTAGTTGACATAAACCAATGTGACTTTGCTTCAGACTGACACAAATTAAAATAAAACGATTACTAGTCAACTGCCTCAGGAAGGTACTGAGGCACAGGAAGAAGCCAAAAGCACTGTTCAATTCAGATGTGCTATAAGTATGCTAGCACCACAATGTGCACACATTGATGCACGCGTACACACACACACACACACACACACACACACACACACACACACACACACACACACACACACACACACACACACACACACACACACACACACACACACACACACACACACACACACACTTGTGTCTAGTACCACGTTTTGTAAGTACCACTTCACAACACATAGTAGAAGATGGAAGCCCAATTCAGATGTGTCATAAGTATGCTACCGTATCCTAGCACCACACACACATACACATACACACACCTAGTACCGCATTACACAAAAGTAGAAGACAGAAGCCCTGAGCGTGGTTGTCACGGAAGCATGCTGGGGAAGTTTCAGCTGCAAATCAGATGCGCAGTCTGAAATGAGATGTGGACACAGCAGGAGATTATCTGCCTTATGGCATCCTCTACAGTACTGGTCAGCCAACAGATAACACAACCCAGCACCAGACCCTGACATTGGGAGGGGCCAGTCAGACTGATCAGGTCATACAGAACAATAGAAAGGAGCAGCAAAGTACTAGGAATTTTTTGTAGATTTATAGCACTGATAAGGATATGCCCAGGTTGGAGTGACGGTATCCTACCAGAGATTTGAACACTAAAATCTAGATTATTGCTATTAGTGCAGAACTGAGGCCACATCACATTCACAAATACCATCTTCAAAAGAGTTGAAAGAATTCCCTTCTGCCTTCTCAAGTACATAGAAAAGATCCAGGTAGTTCACTCTGTATTCACCTGTCAACCACAGTTATAAAACTTGCTGCCCAGGGTTGTTAGCCCTGAGCTGAACCTCTCAACCCGGAGGACTGGTGGACCACTCTAGGTCTGGCTTCTGCCCTTTGACCTGTTTGGTACGGATGACCCTACCAAGAGCCTTCTCTCCAGCCAATGTAGCTCTCCAGGCCATTGAGGTGTGCATGCCTCCAAACCCAACAAGGCTGTGTTCCTCTTGGAGGACATTCATGAAAATAGACTACGTATTTTGTTTTTTTTCTAGTATCTTGGCTTTGCTGGAAAGGTCAGCATTTGCTCTCCAGCCCTTGGGAAGGTTGTGGTCAGTCAGCTTGTTGAACTCAGCAGTCTTTCTGGTTAAGTAATCCCACAGTACTGTTCAGTAGGAGTCCCAGGATTTAGATCCAGCAATAACGAAGAATAAAGGACCAGTGATACATCCCACAGCAGGAGAGCCTCACACCATCACAGGAAAGCAGGATCCATCATCAAATACCCCTACCAACCAGGCCATGCTCTCTTCTCTGCTGCCATCAGGAAGAAGGTACAAAAACCTCAGGACTCACACTACCAAGTTCAGAAACAATTATTACCCCTCATCCATCAGGCTCTTAAACCAGACAGGATAACTTACTCAACTTTACTCGCTCCATCACTGAACTGTTCCCACAAACAATGGACTCACTTCCATGGACTGTTCATCTCATGTTCTCAATAATTGTTGAGTATTATTTTTCTTCGTTTTGTATTTGCACATTGGTTGGTTGTCCATCCTCTTGGGCGTGGTCTTTCAACAGTTCTATTGTGTTTCTTGTATTAAAATAAAACAATTACTAGTCAACTGCCTCAGGAAGGTACTGAGTGAGGCACAGGAAGAAGCCAAAACCACCGTCCAATTCAGATGTGCCATCAGTATGCCCACAAGGAAATGAATCTCAGAGTTGTACATGGTGACATATATGTACTCTGATAATAGATTTATGTTGAACTTCGAACTTTTGAGTTCAACTTGAATGTGAATTTGCATGTGGTGATCTTTACATGGACTTGCTGCCCTTGTTCTTCTTGCTGGTAGAGATCACAGGTTTGGGAGGCAGCGTTGGAGTAGTCTAGCTGAGTAACTGTGGTGCATTCTATAGGTAGTGCCCACTGCAGTCACCGTGCAGCTGTGGTGGAGAGAGCGAATGATTAGGGTGGTGTTTGAGGTGCCGATCAAGGAAGGCCATTTTCCTGAAAGTTTTTGGAACTGTAGTCATCCAATCTAAATGGAAAATATTCCGTCATGTATCTGACCTCTGGCTTGTAGAAATTAGAAAGGCTCTGAGGAGTGAATCACTGAATGATTGCTGCAGGATATCTAGTCTCTGATCTGTACGTGGTCAGTCCAGCTGTGCTTCCTGTCCTTGCTGACTCCTCAAATGTTGATTGTGGTGTGGTAGCACCATTAATGTCTAGGCTGGGAGGTGAGAGTCTTCCTTGTTAGATGTAGTTGTTGCCTGTCATTTGCATCACATGTCGCACATTGGCCTATAGTCTGAACATTCTTATAGACACGGGCTGCTTCATTAGCTGGGGGGTTTCAAATGGAAATGAACATTGTCCAGTCACAAATCATCCCCACTTCCAACCTTATGCTGGAAGTCGTTGATGAAGCAATTAAAGGCTTACAACATTGCCCTGTGGAATAGTTTAACTATCTTCCATTTTGAGAGGTACAGCGCTATGCAAAAGTCTTAGGCACACTAGTTATATATATGTGCCTAAGGCTTTTGTACAGTACTGTATATTGCCAACCATTTTGTCCACGATTGACTCCAGTTTTATCAGGGATCCTGGATGCCACATTTGGTTGAATACTATCTTGTTATCAAAGGATTTTACTGTGACTTCACCTCAGCAGCTTATTTATTGATTGATTGAGATACAGCACGGAACAGGCCCTTCCAGCCCTCTGAGCCATGCTGCCCAGCAACCCCTGATTTAACCCCAGCCCAAACAATTTACAATGACCAATTAACCTACTAACTGGTACGTCTTTGGACTGTGGGAGGAAACCAAAGTACTCGGAGGAAATCCACGCATTCCACAGGGAGGACACTCAGACTCCTTACATCTGGCATCGGAATTGAACTCCGAAATCCAACACCCCGAGCTGTAATAGTGTCTGCTGTGTCACCGTGGTACCAGTTCATTGGCCCATGTTTGGATCATGGCTGTGCTGAGTGGTTCCAGTGAAGCCTACAACGGGCATGACCAAGTAGGTTATTAGTGAGAAAGTGCCTTTTGATAGCAGCTTCTATCACTCTGTTGGTGATAAAGTACAATTGAGAACCATTTCCACAACCTACGGACTCACTTTCAAGGACTCTTCATATTATATCCTTGATATTTATTGCTTATTTACTTACTAATATTATTTCTTTTTTCTTTTGTATTTGCACAGTTTGTTGTCTTTTGCACATTGATTGTTTGTCCATCCTGTAGGGTGTGGTCTTTCATTGATTCTATTATGGTTCCTGATTTACTGAGTACACCCACAAGAAAGGCTTCTGTTAGTCTCGATAGACCACAGATTTGCACCTTGGAAAGTTTTTTTTTAATGGAAGACCGGCAGTTGCCCGAGCTGCAAGCCTTCCCCTCTCCACACCACCGATGTTGTCCAAGGGAAGGGCATTAGGACCCATACAGCTTGGCACCGGTGACGTCACAGAGCAATGTGTGGTTAAGTGCCTTGCTCAAGGACATACACGTAGCCTCAGCCAAAGCTCAAACTAGCGACCTTCAGGTAACTAGACGAACACCTTAACCACTTGGCCACGCGTCAACACACCCACAAGAAAACAACAGTCAGGTTTGTATATGGTGACATCTATGTACTTTGATAGTAAACTTACTTTGAGCTTTGAGCCAGTAGATAATGGCCAAGCAGCATCTTTGGGAATGGGGGGGGGGGGTGGAACTTCTGGAAATTAATGAGTAGATGCACAAACTACACTCAGTTACCACTTTATTGGGTACATTTGTACACCTAATCATTAATGCAAATATCTAATAGCTAATCATGGGGCAGCAACTCAATGCATTAAAGCATGCAGACATGGTCAAAAGGTTCAGTTGTTGTTCGGATCAAACATCAGAATGGGGAAGAATTGTGATGTAGGTGACTTTGACCATGGAACGATTGTTGGTGCCATGCAGGTGGTTTGAGTATCTCAGAAACTGTTGATTCCTGGGATTTTCCACACCAGGGTCTCTAGAGTTTACAGAGAATGGTGCGAAAAACAAACAAAAAAAAAATTCGGTGAGCAGCAGTTCTGTGGGTGAAAATATCTTGTTAATGGAAGAGGTCGGAGGAGAATGGCCAGACTGGTTCAAGCTGACAGGAAGATGACAGTAACTCAAATAACCACACTTTACAACAGGAGAGCATCTCTGAATGCACACGTCTAACCTTAAAGGTGATGGGCTACGGCAGCAGAAGACAACAAAGATACACTCAGTGGCCACTTTATTAGTTACAGCAGGTACCTAATAATGTGGCATCTAAGTGTAGTATTACCCCTTCACTTACTTAAAAGAAGCCGAATAGACTGGAACTGCGCACTGCCGGAACGGAACGGTGGCTCATTATAGTAGGGATGGGGGCCAGAATTAAAAATGCCTTGGTCTTATCGTATGGGGAATAATTTTAAGCAGTATAAATGTCAATTTTGATATTGAAAAATTAATCCTTCACCTTTACAAGGGGAAACTCCGAGGTGGGTTTTCAGTGTTACAGTGAAAAATGGTTGGCACTAGATTACGAACTTGTTTTACATCTTCCTCGATTTGTATAGCAGCTGAAGCCAACGGGACCTCAAAATCCACCCAGACAAGTTCCAATTCCAACCTACTCACTTGCAGAAAAGCCCTTTCCTTCAACCACGGCATCACGAAGCATTTTTTCTCTCGTTTTACCAGGGCAATTTACCTAGCGGGAAAATTAATCCGAAAGTAAAAGATTAAAATAAATTATCTACATGAATTCTTTTCAGTACATTCACGTTATTAGCATAGACTAGAAGTTATCTTGCTGTGGAAACTCAGCGAAAGACCGGGGTGACATCTCCCGCTTTGGTACCTCGCTTTCTTGTCACTGATGGATTACCCCTACGTTATAATCAATCAGCAGGGCTGTCAGTAATGGTCCACCCACACCCCCCATCCCATCCCAGTTTGTCGTTTAAAATAGGCGCACTGCTTTCCTTTGTTAAATCCTTTTCACCTCATGCGTTTTTTTAAAACCAGAGCACGGGTAAGAAAGCGTGGAGTTAAAGATAATGTTTTCTCCAAGTTTTATCCTGATTTCAGTACAGAGGACAGTAAAACGACGCATATATTGGATCTGTGGAGGTGGAATAGTTCCCGCTGCTAAAAGTTGAAAGCCTTTTAATAACCGACGCCATCACATCACAAATATAATAGCGATGAAAAATTGGGTATTCTTTCTTTTAATCTTTTATTTCAATTTTCATAGGTTTTTCTCCCACTCTAGATTGGGGCAATTTTGAAAGAAGGACACGCACAAATGCTCTCGCATTCGGGCGCTCTCAGATGTGCAAGCGCGCACCCAACACAGCTCGGGTAAGGCGAATGGACGGCATCGCTTCACCCGCAACGACTGCAAACCAGAGATTGTTTTTATTGCAACGTGCGGATCTCACCTCGCCCTCTCCACCCCCATCCCCCCGAAATCTAACTGCTTCCACGCCTTCTCCGCCACTTGCCTCGCGTTCTGGCTCTTGGGGGGCGGAACAAAAGCGGGAGATTAACATCTTCAGTCGGCGCAAGACCCGCAAATGATGTCGATCAGACACCACAAGCGAAATGAAAGGACGCGATGAAAGGCGCAACGGATTTAATCACACGCGTTAATCAGAGAGAGAGAAAGCACAGAGCAAATTTGCAGATTTGCACATCAAAAGGTTAAATTGTCCACTTAAAACACGATTCCGATTTCCATATCCATATGCTAATAACGCTCCCTCTCTTCATTAGCGCTGAGATGTAGTTAGCATCTTGTGGAAATCAAAACGCTCTGCTCGTTTCCCTTCCGACCCCCCTGTATTTTCTTTTTCCATTTCAGATTTCCACGACTTTGCTTCTATATTCTCGCCTCTTCAATAAAAATCTAATCGTTGGAACCAATACCCTGGGTATTAAAATGTAATGGAAGGAAGTATCTGTAATCCAGCACTGTCAACCATTCCAGCTCTGCTGCTGGGCTTTCTTGTAAACCTTTTTGTATTCATTGCCCTGGTGGGAAGGGGATGAGGGGCGAGGGGGCTGGGGTAGTCCAGATGTGGCCAAGTTACACACAGTAGCTCCCAGGAAATCACTGAGATACCTGTCCACCCACTCCATCCCCCAATCCTTGGACCGTCCACCTTCATACCCACAAAAATAAATTACTGTACTGCAGGTGGTAAAAATCAGAATAAAAACAGAAAAGACTGGAAAACAGAGAGAGAGAGAGAGAGAGAGAGAGTTAATGACATTCTGTCAAAGCTGAAAAGGTGTTGATCACTTGTGTGTGGGACTGCCACCTTCATGGTCAATTCCAGCATTTGTTTAGTACCAAAGGAGCTAGTGAGCTTGGAAGTCAACCATTTCTCAATTGGCAAAGTAGTTCAATGTAAATTTATTATCAAAGTATTTATGTAATGAGCTCGTTGGGCCTGTGCAGACAGCCAGAGAGCATTGGGCTCCAAGGTTTTCAGAGCAACTGAATTGGTTAATTGTTCATTAATTAACTCATGAGTTCATTAGTCGTTTAAATTTCCTTATGCTCTTAGAACGTAGAAAACCTACAGCACAATACAGGCCCTTCAACCCACAATGCTGTGCCGAACATGTACTTAATTTAGAATTTGCTTCGGGTTACTCATAGTCCTCTATTTTTCTAAGCTCCATGTACCTATCCAGGAGTCTCTTAAAAGACCGTATATCGTTTCCGCCTCCACCACCGTCGCCGGCAGCCCATTCCACGCACTCACCACTCTGCGTAAAAAAAATATCCCGACATCTCCTCTGTACCTACATCAAAGCACCTTAAAACTATGCCCCCTGGTGTTAGCCATTTCAGCCCTGGGAAAATGCCTCTGACTATCTACATGATCAATGCCTCTCATCATCTTGTACACCTCTATCAGGTCACCTCTCATCCTCCGTCGCTCCAAGGAGTTAAGGCCAATAAGGCCCAGTTTTTTTTTTGTTTTGCTTTGATTTTTCTCTCTCTCTCTCCCTCTGCCTCCCTCCCTCTCTCTCTCTCTCGTTTTCTCTCTCCACCCCCCCCCCACCCCCAGCTCTCTCTCTATCTCATTCTCTCTCTAAAAAATGTTGTAAAGAATGATAAACAATGGAGTCTGGGTCTCATCCATTATCTCAGACGACAGATGTTGGTCAAACAGATGTGAGGCAGGCTGAGGTGGATCAGGCGGGTTTAAATGGCCACCATCAGTGACACAGTGAACCTGTGGCTCGCGCAAATTGAAAGGGCAGATGACCAAACTAGCTGCATCAGCAGGAAATCATAAACACAAGAAATTTGGCAGATGCTGAAAATCCAAAGCAACACACACAAAAGGCTGGAAGAACTCAGCAGGTCAGGCAGCATCTATGAAGGGGAATAAAGAGTTGATGATTTGGGCCAATGCCCTTCATCAGCACCTGACAAATGCCTCGGCCTGAATCACTGACTACTTATTCCTCACCATAGATCATAGATGCTGCCTGCTTGCCAGATTCCTTAAGGTTGTCATTGCAGGGAGGAGACAGTGGGGATGAGCTCCCACCACTTATTAAATGCCCGGTGGTGTGCATCTGAAACCGCCTCCAACAACCAAGTGCAGCTCCTGACCTTCACGTGTGGCTCAGCTACTATGCCCAGAGGAACCGTTTCTACTGACAGGAGGAGGGGCAAAGGTGGGTTACTGGTCCCTTACCTAATCATAGGACAATTTACATTGACCAATTAACCTGCCCTGGTACATCTTTGGAGGAAACCGGAGACGTAGTTCACAGGGAGGACATACCGAGGACCCTAGGATTAGACTCGAAGCTCCAAAGCCCCGAGCTGTAATACTGTCATACTGGCTGCTACGCTATTGTAAATGGTAAATACAAGACCAATATCGGGAAACGTCGAGTCGGAACTCCATTCCCATAGGTTCAGAGTTTGAAGGTCTGTTTTTAAAAACCAGGGAGGAAAAGGCTCGAGTTTATGATCTGTTCTTAGCCTCCCACTGGACATCCCAGCAGAGCTGCAGCATAACCTCCACCACGGTCCTGTGGCTGCCCCTCTGCCTCCTGCCACCAGCTCTTTGTTGTCCTTACAGCTGAAGCCTTGCCTTCCGTGAAATCTGATATTGGAAGTGGAGCGTAATCTGTGACCTGCGCTACTCTGGTCCGCACTTCGGACCAGAAGGATGCTCGGCAGCTGTGGCAGGGTTTGAGTACTATCACCTCCTACAAAATAAAACCAAGTGACACAAGTTACAACAAAGTTTCGCTCCCGGATGAGCCCAATGCTTTTTACGCTCTTTTTGACCAACAGAACATGGAGGCACTTTCAAGAGCTCCATAGCACCTGACGACACAGTGATTTCAGTCTCTGTGGCCAACGTGAGGGCATCCTTTAGGAGGTTGAGCCTACAGAAAGCACTTGACCCAGACAAGGTACCTGGCTGAGTATTGATGACCTGGTGCCTGGAGTATTCGCTGAGACATTTAGCCTCTCACTTCAGCAGTCTGAGGCATCCACCTGCTTCAAGCAGGCTTCAATTTTACCGGTGCCTGGGAAGGATGTGGTAACATGCTTCAATGAAAATTGTCCAGTAACACTTACATCCACTGTGATGAAGTGCTTTGGGAGGTTGGTGATGAAACATATCAACTCCTGCCTGAGAAGCAACTTGGATCTGATCCATTTTGCGTACCATCACATCAGGTCAACAGCAGATGCCACTTCATTGTCTCTTCACTCAACACTGGAACATCAGGACAGCAAAGATGCATACATCAGGTTGTTCTTTATTGAGTACAGCTCAATACTATCATGCCCTCAAAACTGATCAATAAGCTCCAAGACCCAGGCCTCAATACTTCCTTGTGCAATTGGATCCTCCATTTCCTCACTTCCAGACCCCTGTCAGTTCAAATTGGCAAAAACACCACCACCACCACCACAATCTCCATCAGCACAGGTGCACCACAAGGCTGTGTGCTTAGCCCCCTGTCCTACCTGTTTTATACTTATGACTGTGTGGCCAAGTGCAGCTCCACTGCTGTAGACCAAATCAAAGGTGGTGCTGAATCAGCATATAGGAGGGAGAATGGTTCCACAACAGCCTCTGTTGTGACTGCAGGACCAGGGAGCTGATTATTGGCTACAGGAGGTTCATGAACCAGTCCTCTTCAGAGGATCGGGGAGGAGAGAGTCAGCAACTTTAAATTCTTCAGCAATATCATTTCTGAGGATCTGTCCTGGGTGCAGAACATAAAGGCCATTACAAAGGAAGCATAGCAGGGCCTCCACTTTCTTAGACGTTTGTGAAGATTCGACATGACATCGAAAACTTTTACAACCTTCTATAGATGTATGGTGGAAAGTATACCAACTGATAGCATCTTGACCTGCTATGGAAACACCAATGCCCTTGAATAGAAAATCCTACAAATTGTTGTGGATGCAGTGCAGATCATCACAGGTAAGCCCTCCCCACCAGTGAGAACATCTACAAGGAGTAGTATCGCAAGACACCAGCATCAACCATCAAGAGCCCCCAGCATCTGAGTCATGCTCACTCCCGCTACTGCCATCAGGAAGGAGGTACAGGAGCCTCAGGACCCACACCACCAGGTTCAGGAACACCTCAACCATCGAGCAACTTCACTCACCCCAACAATGAACTGCCCCCACAACCTATGGACTCACTTTCACGGACTTTTCATCTTATGTGCTCAATTTTTATTGCTGATTTATTTATTATTATTATTATTATTTTGACTTTTTTTGTATTTGCATTTAGCTGTCTTTTACATACTTGCAGTTTGTCCATCTCTGTTGGGTGTGGTTTTTCACTGATTTGATTGTGCTTCTTTGTATTTACTGTGAATGCCCACAAGAAAATGAATCTTAGGGTTGTATATGGTGGCATTTATGTACTTTCATAAAAAGATAACTTTGAATTTTGAACCGCATCTTTGTTGCAGGAACCCAAGTTTCAGTCAAAGGGACTGTGAAGCTCTCAGACTGATATAAAAATCTAGTTTGTTTACCAATACTCTTGTGCGTAAATGAATGTAACCATGTAGCAAAAGGGGCAATGATAAAACTCAGCCTTCTGTTGTATATGCTAAACATACAGTGTTGGATCATCTGAGTTCATTGCACTTCTGAAACTCTGCTACATTGTGATCAATGAATTCAATTTCCAAATCAATGACTCTTATCTGCTTTTTAAAATGATCAGCATTTCACTTGGTGCACCTAAAAGATTATTAATAAATGCTCTTTTTAGCTTTGTCCACATTCCAAAAATTAATGTCTTTAAAGATACACAAAACATCTCTGCCACATTACATGCTGCTTTTTAAAAGCAGGCCTGCCATTTCTTTCCTTCAAAGAGAATGGAAAATCTAAAGATCAATAATCATCTGATGAAAAGTCATTGACCTGATTTATCAATAATTTCTATCTCCAGAGATGCTATCCAACCAAATGATATTTGCTGCATTTTATGCTCCTAAATCAGAACTGCTTTCAATTTATTTAATGTGCAAATATTAATATTTTTTTTCTCTTAAAAATAAGTTAAATGCCTCTTCTGCGATGTACATGTTGGTGATGTGTTTTCGGGCATAGGTGGATTGGTCTCTATCGTTCACATTATAATCTGTTTCTGGTTCCTGATCATTCCTTTTTTTATTGCTATTTTGTGCAATTCTGATTGGGGTGAACTAACTCTGCAGCCTGCAGTCAACAAACGACAGCGTGATAGATTGAGCTGAACTGAACTGCTGGGACTTTTTTGATGACCTCGTGGTTTGGTGTTTTATGTTCTGTGTTTTTCGCTCTTTTTTAGCCATTTGCACGATTTGTTCTTTTTTTTTGCGTGTTGAGGGTTTGATGCTTTGCTTTAAATGGATTCCATGGTTTTCTTTGTTTCAGGCCGTCTATGGGAAGATGAATCTCAGTGTTGTATACTGCATACATACTTTGAATCTTTGAAAGTTCATTAAATCTTTGTTTTTTTAAATTTAAGTAATCTCCCTCAAAAGAGACAGGTTAACTTTTCTGAACTATGCTCCTAAACTGTGGAACTCAATACAGGAAACTATAATAGATGCAGACTTTTAAACGCCAGTTTAAAACCTACTTATTAAACCTTGCTTTTAACTAACATCCTTTGGTCTTTTATTTACATGTTTGCACTTTGTCCTACTAGTGCCTGTGAGGAGTTTCTACATTTTCCCCATGACCGCATGTGTTTTCTCCAAGTGCTTCAGTTTCCTTCCACATTCCAAAGAGATACCGGTTGGTAGATTAATCGATCATTGTAAATTGTCCCGTGGTTAGTCTCGGATTAAATGGGGGATTGCTGGCACAAAGAACCAGAAGGGTCTTGTCCATGCTGGATCTCAAGCAATAAATATATAAGTTAATTTAGCACTTCGAACGACGTTGTTTGTATGAAAAGTACTCTATAATTAAGTTATTATTATTATTAAAATCCTTAAAGGCTGAACCTTCTTGCAATTCACTCCAAATATATGGTATCACCAGGGAATTATCCCTTCCTATTGAAATTCATTTAATAGAATCCCAATGGAAAAAATATGTACATATTGTGATGAATGAATTATTCCAAAATCGCAGAGAATTACAATGAGTCAAATCACTTCCCTCTCACTCCCAGTATCTGGAGACCAGATAATTCAATCTCACAGAATTCTAATGACCCAAATCTCTTCCTGCTCGTGCAAGACATTCCCTAATTATCTGATGCTCATTTACAGCCCACTGCCACATTTCATCAGGACATTTAGAAATTTAGTGAATTTTGAGTCAAATATAGATTCCGATGAACAGTGTTTTGTTTAGTTTGGAATGGACGATTGTGATGACAGGTTCAACAGAGCGTGGTACAAAGGCTTGCAAGTTGTTCATTTTTAATCATCAGATTTTTTTGGAACTTGTTTAAACATCTGAAATATTAAATTTGTGTGTATCTGGACACAGGTGTGCCTGTGTTCAAACAGATGTGTAAATGTTATGCAAATTCTCAGCTGCCAGTTGCCTTTATATTCAAGAATGGTTTCACAGCATTTTACTTCATATAAGAGGGGTGTGGTAATCCTTACATCTTCCGCTACTTGGAGAGAACAGTTTCAGTGAATTGGTCAGATCTGGTGATGACACCCAGTTCCTTGTCCATTTTCATCTTGCTACTACCAGGAAGTATTTCAAGATTTTCTCTGGATCTTTGGAGGCAGAGGAGGAGATCCAATAGAGGTTATAAGATTATGAGAGGCATAGAAAGAGTGGACAGAGATTACCTGTTTCCCAGGGTTGAAATGTCTAATACCAGAGGTTATGCATTGAAGGTGAGAGGCAGTAGGTTCAAGGGGGATGTGGGGTGAGTTTTTTTTAATCAGAACTGCCTGGTATGGTGGTAGAGGCAAATTCATCAGAGACCGTAGGGTAACCACGTGGATGAAAGGAAGATGGGGTGATATGGATATGGTGTAGGTAGGAGAGATTTGTGTTCGGGTATGTTTGATCTGGTTTTTAGCTGATCTGGCACAACATTGTGGGCTGAATGGCCTATTCCTGTGCTGTACTCTTCTATACTCAAGATTGTTTAATGTCATTTCCTGTACACAAGTATAAGGAGAACAAAGAATTATTACTCCAGATTTGATGCAGCACAAAAAATGCAAAAGATAAAGAACACAATCATAAAAATAAACACACACAATAAATATATATACATAAGGTAGCTCACAACATATGCATAGATTGATTGTATGCCCATAAGGTGACGCTCGGCTGTACATAAGGTGACTGATGGGAAATAATAAAATAGTGGTGGATTTAGTATGTGGAGGTGTTGATCAGCCTTGCTGCTTGGAGAAAGTAATGGATTTTGAGTCTGGTGCCCCTAGTGTGGATGCCATGTAGCTTCCTACCTGATGGGAATGGGACAAACACTTTTGTTACTCATTATACTGGTGAGTTTTTTTTACTGTTTATTACTGAGTTATCCAGCTGATCATGTTTGGGTAGATAGACAACCTACTACCTAAAAGTGGAGGTGGTCCCGTGTCAGGTAGACAATCTACCACCTGAAAATGGAGGTGGTCCTGTGGCTACATCCTTGCTGAAGAAACTGTCAGCTATCCGTTAACATTGGTGTATGGAAAATCTCTTCCAAAACAAACCTGGTCACAAGGTAAATGAAAGGAATCTAATTGCCCATAAAACTTATGGTCCTCAGATTGGGGAAGAAATGTGATCTAAGTGGTATTGACCATGGAATGATTATTGGTGCTAGATGGGGTGGTTTGAGTATCTCAGAAACTGCTGATCTCTTAGGATTTTCACACACAACAGTCTCTAGTGTTTTCAGAGAATAGTGTGAAAAACAAAAAAAATCCAGTGAGTAGCTGGCAAAAAGAAAACATGTTAATGAGAGAGGGTAGAAGGAAAAGGCCAACCTGGATCAAGCTGACAGGAAGGCAACAGTAACTCAAATAACCACGCATTACTACAGTGGTGTTCAGAAGAGCATCTCTGAATGCACAACATGTTGAATGTTGATGTGGATGGGCTGCAGTAGCAGAACCCCACACCAGGTTCTACTCTTGTACCTGATAAAGTGGTCAGTGCGTGTATGTAGTAAGCACACTTGGGTTTCTTCTGCATCTCGATGGCTCTTGGAGCTCAGTGAGTATTGAACTGTGGGCTCCTAGTGGGATGTTGTTACCCTCTTTTGTTGGAGATATTTAGTAGATGTATGCCTTCATTCTTATTCGCCCTGAACCGAAAACTTCACTTGATTCTATATTTACCAATTCATGTTTCACATTATCAGACTTAATCAAATAAACCAATTTCTGACCCGGGGACATCAATCTGAAATGATACCTCTGTTCTCACTTCCATAGATTCTCATGTACTGCAGACTCCCAACATTTTCTATCTTCATATCCAATTTCTTTCTTGGCTCAAACTTTTCAAAGGTTCCATCAAGGCTCATCCTAGAATCATAAAGTCCAACAGTACATTGCTCTCTGAGAACTTATATCCGTGTTTCACCTTTCCCAACATTAACCTACTTTACAGACAATGAAATACCTCCACAACTTTAATCATTGCTTTATTGTAGGACAGTCTTACAAAACAACTATGAAGAAAATATTATAGTAAAGTGAAACATAGTTGAGAAATCAATGTTGGCTGTGGCTAATCATACTTATCCTTACAAATCTAGTATAACCTGAAGAAGATGCCCATTGTGTTTTTAAAAAGCAAACACGAGGAAATCTGCAGATGCTGAAATTCAAGCAACACACACAAAATGCTGGTGGAACGCAGCAGGCCAGGCAGCATCTATAGGAAGAAGCACTGTCGACGTTTCAGGCTGAGACCCTTCGTCAGGACTAACTATCATTTTGCATTTTCCCCTCCCCCTCCTACTTTCAAATCTCTTACTATCTTTCCTTTCAGTTAGTCCTGACGAAGGGTCTCAGCTGAAACGTCGACAGTGCTTCTCCCTGTAGATGCTGCCTGGCCTGCTGCGTTCCACCAGCATTTTGTGTGTGTTGGTCCATTGTGTTTTTAAAAGTTTCTATTAAATCTGATTCTATCACTCCCTCAAAGAAGGTGTTCCTGATGTTGATACCTATCTGTGTGAAATACCTTTCCTCATTCCGTTCCAGTTGTCCATCTTTTTAAATCTAAAGCAACACACACAAGATGCTGGAGGAACTCTGAGGGTGAGGCAGCACCTATGGAAAAGGGTAAACAGTCAACGTTCTGGGCCAAGACCCTTCTTCAGCACTGAAAAGGAAAGGGGAAGATGCCAGGGGTGGAGGGGAAAGAGGCTAGCTGGAAGGTAATTGGTGAAGCCAGGTGGGTAGGAAAGGTAAGAGGCTGGAGAGGGCAGAATCTGATAGGAGAGGAGAGTGGACAATCAGAAAAAGAGAAGGAGAAATGGACCAGAGGAAGTAACAGGCAGGTGAGAAGAAGCGAAGGGTTGGAGTGGGGAATTTTAAGAGGCTTTTGGATAGGTACATGGAGCTTAGAAAAACAGAGGGCTATGGGTAAGCCTAGTAATTTCTAAGGTAGGGACATGTTCGGCACAACTTTGTGGGCCGAAGGGCCTGTACTGTGCTGTAGGTTTTCTGTGTTTCTATGGAATGAGAATTCAATATTCATGCCATAAGGTTGGGGGGTACCCAGACAGAATATGCTCCTCCACACTGAGGGTAGCCTCAACTTGGCACAAGAGGAGGCTGTGGATCGACACCTCAGAATGGGAATGGGAACGGGAATGTTTGCTACAGAGAAGACCTGGTTGTGGCAGAGGTGCTCGACAAAGCGGATCCCCAATTTATGACGTGTCTCACTAATGTAGAGGAGGTGGTTATCTCTTTTTTTTTCTTTCATATTAAATATCACAGCATTAGTTTTCATATCTACTGTATCTCACTTATTTCCTTTTTTTAATACATCTTTATTGTTTTCCTTTACTACAGGTTAATTTTCCCTTCCCCAGTTACAGATTTAACACCAAAATACCTCTGTACTGCTGCTCTTCTGACTGACAACGATATCGCTCCGTTATCTCTTCTCATGCACACATGACTTCTGCGTGTGGCATTCCGTGTGAGGTTAGACCATCTTGTTAACTTCAGCAAGGATAAGACGAGGAAAGACACACCAGACCTCATAGAGGGATCAGAAGTGGGGTGAGTGAGCAGTTTCAAGTTCCTGGGTGCCAATATCTCAGAGGACCTAACATGGGCCCCACATATTGATGCAACTAAGTGTGAGGTGGTTCATTTTGGTAGGTCAAATATGATGGCAGAGTATAGTATTAATGGTAAGACTCCTAGCAGTGTGGACGATCAGAAGGATCTTGGGGTCTGAGTCCATAGGACACTCAAAGCCTCTGCGCAGGTTGACTATATGATCAAGAAGGCGTATGGTGTATTGGCCTTCATCAATCGTGGGATTGAGTTTAAGAGCAGAGAGGTAATGTTACAGATGTATAGGACCCTGGTCAGACCCCACTTGAAGTACTGTGCTCAGTTCTGGTTGCCTCACTACAGGAAGGATGTGGAAACTATAGAAAGGGTGCAGAGGAGATTTACAAGGATGTTGCCTGGATTGGGGAAAAATGCCTTATGAGTATAGGTTGAGTGAACTTGGCCTTTTCTCCTTGGAGTGATGGAGGATGAAAGGTGACCTGGTAGAAGTGTATATGATGATGATGAGAGGCATCGATCATGTGGATAGTCAGAGGCTTTTTCCCATGGCTGAAATGGCGAACATGAGTTTTAAGGTCCTTGGATGTAGGTACAGAGGAGATGTCAGGGTTAAGTATTTTACGCAGAGAGTGGTGAGTGCATGGAATGAGCTGCCGGCAATGGTGGTGGAGGCAGATACAATCGGGTATTTTAAGAGACTCCTGGATAGGTACATGGAGCCTGGAAAAATAGAGGACTATGGGTAACCCTGGGTAATTTCTAAAGTAGGTACATGTTCAGCACAGCATTGTGGGCCGAAGGGCCTTTATTGTGCTGTAGGTTTTCTATCTTTCTATGTAACTACAAAGAAGGCACCACAGCAGCTATATTTCATTAGGAGTTTGAGGAGATTTGGTATGACAATAGACAATAGACAATAGGTGCAGAAGTAGACCATTCGGCCCTTTGAGCCTGCACCGCCATTTTGAGATCATGGCTGATCAAAAACATACATAAATTTCTACAGTTGTACCGTGGAGAGCAGTCTAACTGGCTGGATCACCGTCTGGTATGGGGGTTGAGGGTCTACTGCACCAGATTGAAATAAGCTGCAGAGAGTTGTAAAATTAGTCAGCTCCATCATGGGCACTAGCCTGCATAGTATCCAGGACATCTTCAAGGAGTGATGCCTCAAAAAGGCGGCTTCCATCATTAAAGACCCACATCACCCAAGTCATACCTTCTTCTCATTGCTACCATCAGGGAGGAGGAACAGAAGCCTAAAGGCACACAATGATTCAGAAACAGCTTCTTCCCCTCAGCCATCCAATTTCTGAATGGATATTGAACCCATGAACACTACCTCACTATTTTTTAAATTCCTTTTTCTTGCACTATTTCACACACACACACACACACACACACACACACACACACACACACACACACACACACACACACACACACACACACACACACACACACACACACACACACACACACACACACACACACACACACACACACACACACACACACACACACACACACACACACACTTTGGAAATATAACTACTCCCAAAAAAAGCAAGTCTTGATGAATGGTCTTGACCCAAAGCGTCAATTGTTTGTCCCTCTCTACAGATGCTGCCTGATCTGCTGAGTTCCTCCAGCTTTTTGTGCGTTATTGCCGGCATCTGCAGAATCACTCGTATGGCTTTCATTCCCCATTAATTACAGTACCTTCATTGATTAGTTAGATTGCCTGGTGCTTCCCACGCTTCATACCTGTTGATCTTAAATTTCATTTGGTATTTGTCTGCCTTTTTGCAGAACTGGAAGTCCTTTCCCACAGAATAGTCACCGCATTTCAAATGTAATTATGTAGCAATAATATGTATTAATATTTATTGTTTTTTTTTATTATTGTTGTGTTCTTTATCTTTTGTCGGGGGTGTGGGGTTTGTGCTGCATCAGTTCCAGAGTGACGATTATTTCGTTCTCCTTACACTCGTGTTTAGGAATTGGCATTAAACAATCCTGAATCTTGAATCTGCTCTCTGGGTCTTTCACAGTTCCAAATATTATTTATTCAACATGTGAATAATACATGGTCTTTGGCCTAATCACTTAAGTAGCCAAGTCAGAGAAATGTCAAAACATGATGCAAAAGCACTCAGTAACCTGCAGTCAGGTCCTGCAATTTACAAGTAGTAAGGAAGAGTTTGTATTTAAATACTTTTTTCCACTATGTTAGGATATCCCAAACAATCACTATTCAGTGAAGTACTTTTGATTTTCAGTATAAAATTGTTTCAATTCTAACCAGCTCATGACTACCCAATTTCCCTTTCATACTCCACTGTCGTCTCCTATTGGTAATACTTCTTATCAAGTTGACCTCTTTCTTAATGAGCCTGCATCATCACACTTCCTTTCAAAAGGACAAACTCTTAAACTCTCCAACCTTGGTCTTTTCCTAAGTTTCCTTTTCTCTCCAAAGTCCTTGAATGTGTCGCAGCCCTCAAAATGCATGTCCACTTCTCTGGGAAACACTCGTGCTTCCATCTGATTTCAACCTCTACAGAAGAATCAAAGAGTACTTGATGAAAGTCAGTAATGATGTCTGGTGTGACTCAGAAAAGCTACCGTCCTCAGCCTATCTGCCGCTTTGCTGACTATACCATCCTCTTCCAGCGTCTTTCCACTGAACTCCATTTTGGTTGGACACTTTCCCTTTATATCTATGTTTATCATCAGCTGAATTAAATGGTTTCCTTCCTAAGATTTACAACAGAATCCCTGGTGTCCCCCAGAGATGTAGTTTGGTAGCACTGCCATCATGAATATAGATACTGGTAAATTAGTAACTTCACTTACTATTGTCACATGAGTTTAGTGTAGAGTTGTGGTTGCCCACTATAGGAAGGATGTTGAAGTTTTGGAGAGGGTGCAGAAGAGGCTTACCAGGATGCTGCCTGGTTTAGAGGGCATGTGCTATCACAAGGGCTGGATAAACTTGGGATGTTTTCTCTGGACACCAGGGGCTGAGAGGAGATCTGATAGAGGCTTATAAGATTTTGAGAGGCATAGATAGAGTGGACAGAGAGTTTGTTCCCCAGGGTTGAAATGTCTAATACCTGAGGGCATGCATTGAAGGTGAGAGAGGGTAAGTTCAAGGGGAATCTGAGGGGTAAGTTGTTTTACTCAGAGACTGGTGGATGTTTGGAAGGAACTACCAGGTATGGTGGTAAAAGCAAATACATTAGAGGCTCTTAAGAGACGTTTGGATAGGCACAGGGGTGTAAGGAAGATGGAGCGATATGGACATGGTGTAGGTAGGAGACATTAGTGTTTGGGGTAGTTGATTTGCTTTTTAGCTGGTTTGGCACAACATTATGGGCCGAACGGCCTGTTCCTGTGCGGTACTGTTCTGCGTTCTATGTATTGAGGTACCGTGGAAAACCTGTTTCACATACCATTCATACAGATTGATACATACAACAGTGCATTGAGGTACTATATGGTAAAATTGTAGAATAAATTGTTAACCCACTGGGAGAGAGAAGAAGCAAGGATGTCCTCTGTCGGAAGGATCTTTGATTATGCTCGCTGCTTTACCAAGGCAGTGGGAAGAGAAGCCGGAATCCATGGAAGGGAGACTGGTTTCCAAGATGGCCTGATCGGTGCCCACAGCTTTTTCTGCAGTTTGTTGTGGTCCTATATTCTCGAGCCCACATACTGCATATGCTGATGACATCCCGTTCTAACTAACCACCACTTCTTTTGATCACTTCACTCTCTCTATGATGTCAGCTTCCTTGTTCGATGTGTCACGCTGATAATAGAATTAAATAGCTGAAACAACTGGGCCCAGAACATGCACACTCTTATGACTCAAACAGTCTTTTTATTTTCCTTGTGCTCGAGGAGGACAGCACTATTCTGAAGTCTGAATAGAAAACTGCCATTTTTGTACAGAATTGGCTCATCAGCTACGGATATTGATCATTGTATATGTTTGAATTCCTTACTTGCAAGATCAATCACCATTCACAATAGAGGTGTTAAAAGTCAAAGACACTAAAAGCTGACACTTTGAAGTTAGCAAAGACAATTATCCCTTAGTGTTGGGTGTTTTTCACATCATTCCATTATTCCTATCTCATCCATCTCCAGCACTCCCTATGTTCTTCTAGGCTGACTATACACTGCCTCAGTCATTCTCACCTATCCGTCTTCAGTAAACAGTTTTGGCTCTGGTGTTCCCTTGTCTGTGTTTGGCCACAACCTCACCTGGATGACTTTTACCCTTGTTTAAGGTAACTTTCACAGATGTCCAATACTGGATGAGGAGTAATTTCCACCAGCTCCAGTCACTTTGATGCCCAATAAAAAGTTCACCTATACCCCGATCCATCGCACTATCTGGCACTGTCCAAAACTGAGCCAGGGTTTATTTTGTTGGTATATAAATATAATTTGATATTTGCAAAAGTTAATTTTGTACACAGAGATGAGAATGCTACTCAGAAGTACACAATAGGCAAAAAAAAGGCTATAATTCATTGGGGTCTTCCTGGTCTTTCATTCAGTTAATTTCCTGATTACGGAAAGGAGTTAGGGGTGTGTGGGGTTTCACTTCCTGGGACATCTCAGATGATTACCTCCATCGCAACTCTTTGTGGCAGCCAAGGGGGAAGAAAAATAAATCAATCAATCACCTCCTGGCATGAAGTGAGTGCCAGCTTTCATGAAATGAATTGAGTCCTTGAGCGATGCCAAGTGTTCATTGGCACATGCCAGCCAAAGCAATCTGCTACTTCAGCAAGCTGCACAATCCGACACAGCAGGGATGAAGAGCTCCAAACCCCAGCTTTGTATCTGACGGCCAGCTCACCATTGTCTGCGATTATTCCAATGGCAATGTGAAGCTATCAAACCAAGTTGATTATTTACTATTAGGAGCAGTGGGGGGGGGGGGGTAAGGATGAAAAAATGACAGCAACAAAAATTAACCCTTCTTCTGCTGAATACTCGGCATCAGGGCGCTTGCCCAGCTGGCATACTGACTGGCATGGTGCCCAGAGGGTTAAGGATCACAAATGCCAGTTTGACATGCAGTTAATATCTGTCATTCTAATATTTAGGGTCCAAGTATCCTTCCTGTCTTCTGTACACATAATTATGAGAATCTAAATTATCTGTGTAATTACAAGTATATTCACCCTGTTCTGCAGCAAACAATGATAGATTTGTTTAATAATAAGAATTTGAATCTATAAATGCACATACTGTTCTTTCATTCCATTGATTCCTAGACTGACCAATTTTTTCCTTTATGCTGTGGTTTTTGTAAGTACTTTAAAACAATACTAGAAACCTGTCCATTTTTCCCTTTCTTGCTCTGACACAGTCTTACATAGAATAAGTAAAAGATTTAACTTTTATGCTTTTATGCATATGTGTGTGAGTGAGTGTGCACACGTGTGTGTGTGTGTGTGTGTTTATAAGTGTGCCCACTGGTTGGCTCTGCTTCCTCTTTACCGCCTCCCCTGTTCTCTCTTTGCTACCTCCACTGTAGGCAACCAATCTTGGCAACCCTCCCAATCCAAGCCCTTGGCACATCGCCAACTGAGTGCCAGTTTATTCTCTGCAATCCGCAACCCAGCCACTTTTCTCAGAGAATGCTAACTGTTCCTTTGCCAGGAGATCCGCTCAAACACAGCGCACTTGTTTACAAAACTTGGAACGTGAAGGAGAATGAAAAAAAAGGGGGAACAAAAGTAAAAATCGCACAAGAGAGACGGAGAGAAAAGAAAAGCCCGCAATCGAATCACTCACCGTGCAAGACTCACAATCTTTTTTTTCTGTCCTCTGAGGACGACAGCTTACCTTAATAAAACCAGACCTATCGCTCGGTTACTCCACGCGAGGTTTCACGAAAACAATATTTATATTTACATAAACATGCACGTCGCTCAAAAAAAGAGAAACGCACAAAAAAAACACATGAAGATGCCAAAAGTCATGGTGTACAATTTTACCCAAACATGACAGACCCAATACCTGTCGTCAATTGCATTTTGGTGGGCAAGGGAAGCACACTGCTTTATATGGCACAGGACTGCTGTTCTGTGCCGTGAAGCATCCCGGGAAGTCTATGGAGCCGAAGCTTTGCTCATGTATATTTTATAAAGGTGCCCTGATGAATCTGATTAGAACCTGCGCAGCACAGACACACGACAGCCTTTTCCAAACCAGGCTCGTTCCTGATGTATCGGGAGATGTACAGCCGTGTACTAACACTGGCAGGAGGGGATCAAGCAGATTATGTCTGTCCATCCTTTTATTCTCCCTCACCTTTCTTTTTTTTTTAAATGGATAGCTTCACGAGGTTGGGGAGAAATAATCTGCAGTTGATTTCTCAGCCCCAGATGGGCTGTTACAATGTCCATTCAGAACATGTCCCCTCTGATAGCCAATGACAGACGTCATTCATTGCCAATTCAGGTTCTGAGGGGCAATATTCCTTCAATGCACCACCCATTTCCCCCACTTCTAACTTTTTCCATGTTTAGTACCAATCTGTGTTATCCGAGACATCTGTCCCGACACTAGGCACTGCTGAAATTGCATGTCAGGGAATTCAGAGTGAGACGAAGTTTAACTCTTTCAACCCTGAAGGAACACAACTAATCATTCATTAATTGAACATCAGTATCATGGTTAAACCATCCCAGGGTGCTTTACTAGTGAATGAAATTTGGCACCAAGCCATTTAAAGAAATAATGTCTAGAAATTCAATTACACAAACCTGTCTTTCTTAGTGTGATGCAACTGAAAATTGAATATTGAAATGTGAAGGTGACTACTTCCAGCCATCTCAAATTACTCTGAAAATTGAATCAGTATTCCCTGTGCAAGTCAACTTTGTGATCATTGACACAGGAGATTCTGGAAATCCAGAGCAATACCCATACACACACACAAAATGTTGTAGGAACTCAAATGGTCTGATAGCATCTATGGAGAGGAATTAACAGTTGGCAAGAAGGGGCTTGGCCCAAAATGTTGACTGTTCATTTGCCTCCATAGATGCTGCCTGACCTGCTGAGTTCCTTCAGCATTTTGTGTGTGTTACCTCCGTGATTTTTACTTGTCCTAGCTTCAAGGCTAAAGGGAAATGACACGAGTCTCTGTGTAACACTTGTTTTAGAGCACTGTGGAGGAAGTTAGATCATGTTGTGCTTGGGTCATCTCCCTCTCTGCTACTGAAGCAACGTGGTCTTACCAGTAAACGTCAGTGTGAGGCTTCTACAGATTTCACCCACGGGCTCTTTGATCACTCAGAATCACCAATCTGCAGCCCATCCTCTGATTTCATAATTGCCTTCCTTCTCAGACTGTGATAGCCCCCCCCCTCATTAAAAAGCCCAGTCCCTGCCTCTTTCTCAATTCCCTCATGGTCACATACAGTACAAACAAAATGGCTGCTCCCATTCCCAATCCTCCTGTAAAAAAACCTGTCACTGCCATCCCTGCTCAGCACAGTCACAGGCCCAATGGGGTTTACCATCACTAGTCATCAGTATCAAAGATGTGTAGCTAAGGTTTTAAGCAGAGGACCCACCTCTGCTGCTGGGCTCCTCTTTCTCACCCATCCAGATACACTGGAATTTCCAAATCGGCATCAGAATTACTATCACTGCATATGTCGGGAAATTTGTTGTAATGCTGCAGCAGTCCATTGCAAATCATAATAATCAGAACTGTGAATTACAGTAAAATGTACAGATTAAATTAAATAAGTAGAGCAAAAAATGTAGGGAGGTAGTGTTCATGGTTTCAATGTCCATTCAGAAATCGGATGGCAGAGGGGAAGAAGCTGTTCCTGAATCACTGTGTGTGTGTCTTCAGGCTCCTGTATCTCCTCCCTGATGGTAGCAGTGAGAACAAGGCGTGACCTGGGTGATGGGGGTCCCTAATGATGGATGCTGCCTTTTTGAGGCACTGCTCCTTGAAGATGTCCTGGATGCTGGGGAGACTAGTGCCCATGATAGAGCTGACTGAGTTCACAATTTTCTGCAGCTCATTTCGATCCTGTGCAGCGACCCCCCCCCCCCCCCCAAATACCAGATGGTGATGCAGCCAGTCAGAATGCTGTCCACGATAGAAATTTACACCTGTCTTTGGTGGCATACCAATTCTTCTCAAACTCCTAATGAAATACAGCCACCGTTGTGCCTACTTTGTAACTGCATCGATATGTTGGGCCCAGGATACATCCTCAGAGACCTTGATTCCCAGGAAATCTAAATTGCTCACTCTGTCCACTTGTGCTTCCTCTACGAGGCATGAGGTAGTCGCTAGATGTTTGGCCAGAGGGCCAGTTTTTCTGATCCTCTAATAGGAGAAAGAGATGAAGAGGTTACAGGAAGGAATTCCAGGGTATAGGCCCTACAGAGGGGAAAACGTGGTTGGAAATATTTGGCGAAGGAAGCCAGTTACCTGATGAAGGGTCTCAGACCAAAATGTTGACTGTTTATTCATTTCCATAGATGCTGCCTGACCTGCTGAGTTGCCCCAGCACTTGGTGTGTTTTGCAACACTTCTCCAATCTCATCTCTTGTGTAAGTAATTCCAAAGAATGAGAGCCCCTGGGTCAAGAAATGTCTGTCTTGAGTGGCTAACCTATTACTCTGAGTCTGTGACCCTGGCTCAAAATACCCCAGACAGACAAAACAATAACTCCACCTCCATATCAAGCCCATGTGAATTTTGGATATTTCAGTGAGATCAACTCTCCTTTTTCTAAAGTTAAGAGATAATTGTCCCAGTGCACTTAATTTTTCCTCGTATCACAAATCTGTAAACCTCTGCACTCCCATTATCAACAATATACCCTTCCTTAGATGGGAGTAATACTTGTAAATGATACAAGACCATAAGGCATAGGAGCAGAATTAGGCCTTTCAGCCCATTGATTCTGTTCTGCCATTCCATTATTGCTGATCCAGGATGCCACTCAACCCCATTCACCTGCCTTCTCCTCATATCCTTTGATGCCCTGATCGATCAGGAGATGATCAATTTCTGCCTTAAGTATAGCCATGGACCTGGCCTCAACCACAGTCTGTCACAGAGCATTTCACAGATTCAGTACTCTCTGGCTAAAAAAATAAATCCCTCTTCACCTCTGTTCTAAAAGGTTGCCGCTCAATTTTGAGGCTGCGCCCTCTAGTTCTGGATACCCCCACCATAGGAAACATACTTTCCACATCCACCCATCTAGTTCTTTCAACATTTGGTAGGTTTCGATGAGCTAGACGTCCTTTCTGTGAAATGTGTGGGCTTTCTGTGGGTGCTCTGGTTTCTTCCCACAGTCCAATGTCATACTAGAGAGGTACGTCCTGAAGAAGGGTCTTGGCCCAAAATGTCGACTGTTATTCATTTTCATACTTGCTACCAGACCTACTGAGTTCCTTCACCACCTTGTGTGTGTTGTCCCAGGTAGGTTAATCAGTCTTGTAAGTTGTCACATGATTAGGTTAGGATTAATTCAGGGTTGTTGGGAGTGTGGCGCGAAGGGCTGGGAGGCCTATTCCATGCTGTATCTCTAAATAAATAAAATAAATCTTTCAGATGCAGTCTCACTTGGGTTCTATATAATTGAGCAGTCTGTCTGTTCTCGTGTTCAAATTGCCTTTGAAAAAAGGCTAACATAGTGGTTACCTTTCAAAGCGTTAAAGGGAAATAACAGAAGACTCCATTTTAATTATGTTTTACTGAAAAATTCTATGAGTGAATTTAATTCTTGAAGTGTTTGTATCCTTCTTGTGAATCAGCAACAGTCCTGCAGTTCATCTTGCATCTTGCATTTCAACACTTTAGAGAGCCAGTGTTCATTTCCTGTGCTGTCTGTAAGGAGTTGGTATGTTCTCATCCTTCAGATGCTCCAGTTTCCGCCCACGTTCCAAAGTGGCACAGGTTAAGGTTAGTGAGCTGTGGACAAACTAGGTTGGAAGTATGGAGACACTTGCAGGCTGCCCCCAGCACATCCTCGGACCACGTCGCTCATTGATGCAAATGGTGCATTCCACTGTATGTTTCGATGTGCATGTGACAAATAAAGCTAATCTTTAAACCTTGTAAATCTCTTCCACCTCAGCAAAACTTTGTAACTGATTTTCTGGAATCCCATCCCTCATTGTCCCTGTTACTTGTTCAGTGTGCCTGAGACCATCGTTACTGATATTGAGGTGCAATGTTAATACATAAATGGAGAAAGCTGCTGGAAAAAGGCCAGTGACATCATAAAGGAACCCTGTTCATGGACTGTTTGTCCCACCCACATCGGGGAGGAGGCTACGTAGCATCCACGACAGGACCACCAGAGTCAAAAGCAGTTACTTTCTCCAAGAAGGAAGGATGATCAGCATCTCCACCCACTGACTCACCATTAATCATTTCCTGTCAGAGTCACCTTATGTACAGACACTCCTGTGCCTAGCGTCACTTTATGGACCTACAATCAGTCTATGTACAGTATATAAGCTACCTTGTGTATTTATATTTATTGTGTTTTTCAATTATTACTATGTTTCTTTATCGTCTTTCTTTTTGTGCTTCATTGGATCCAGAGTAACAATTATTTCATCCTCCTTTACACTTGCGTATAGGAAATGACATGAAACCATCTTGAAATTAATTTTTTGTTCTTGATATTTCTTCTGTTGTGTTCTGCTCCATCTCCCACAACCAAATACTGTGCAATAGCACAAATGGTTCTGCCCTCAGAGGTAGCCAAACTTTAAGCAGCGTTTCACTGGCCTTTGAATTGTAGGGTGATAGAGCACAGAACGAAACTGGCCAATCACCTCGTCAGCAATGTCAATACTTCCATTCCGATGCCTTTTTGCCAGGTGAGTTTAAATGAGTCCCCTTTCAGCTCACAACCTGCAGAGGAAGAACATGAGTGTCTTTTGGGACTATTTCAGATGTTGATAAATATCCAAAATGGCAACAATAGATCTTAATAGCCACCCACTCCATTCGTTAATACTGAGACGTTCTGGTGACCAGACATTCCCATTCTGACAGGTCACTCCTTGGCCTCTTCTTGTGCCAAGATGTGGCCACTCTCAGGGTGGCAGAGAAACAACCTTATATGCTTCCAACCTGAATATCGATTTCTCCTTCCTGTAAAAAAAATCCCCCCTCACCCGCCCCCCTCCTTGCCTATCACTTCCCATGTGTCCCGTCACCCTTCCCTTTCTCCTATGGTCCGCTCTCCTCTCCTATCAAATTTCTTCTTCTCCAGCCCCTTACAGTTCATCTGTTACCTTCCAGCTAGCCTCCATTCCCCTTCTCCCACCTTTTTATCCTGCCCCCCCCCCCGAAACATCGACTGTTTATTCATTTCTGTAGATGCCGCCTGGCCTGCTGAGTACTGTAGCATTGTGTGTGTGTGTTGCTCTGGATTTCCAGCATCTGCAGACTTTTTTTTTGTGTTTATAGCACTAGTTTTGCCTTCACTTAGTGCAGGATTTCCTCTCGGTAAAGGAATGAAAGTAGCAAATGGCCATCTGGAGGCTCTTTAAAAGGATGATTAAATGCCTTCCATTCTCAGCCAGTAGGTACACAAATTTTGCGTTGCAAGCATTTGGCTTAAATCCTGCTCCAAACACTGACCAGCTGTCAGAGAGCAAACACACCATTTTTGCCTGTGTTAAGCAATACTTACAGCCTCTCCTGGAGTAGGGACAAGAAGATACGGAGAGCGTGTTGGTATGCATCTACCCTGAAGAGTTATATCTGTCTCTCTCTGAACCTCCTCCACTAGAACCTCCAGTGCCCTCTCTTCTGTGGAGACCTGTGCAGGGAGCACTTGAGTAATAAATCTATATTATGGAAGTGAAATTCACAGACATGATGTTGCAAAGCAAAACAGCAGGCACTTCAGCCCATCAAGTTGCACAGATTCTACTATATTGTCCCCTTTTCCCATCTACTTTCCATAGATTCTACCACTCAACACACAACAGAGGCAACTAGCAGTGGCCATCTGACCTACCAACCACATGTCTTTGAGATATGGGAGGAAACTGGAGCACCTAGAGGAGACCCATGGGGTTACAAAGAGCATGTGCAAACTCCACATGCAAAGCACCCAAGGTTAGCATTGAACCCTGCTCGCTGATGCTGTGAGGCACCTTGAGACGTATCTTGCACATGTGAATGTATCAAGATGTGCTGGCTTCGGAGAGAGTTTGGAGCAGGGGTTCCCCACCTGGGGTCCACAGACACTTTGCATAATGATACTGGTCCATGGCATAAAGAAGGTTGGAAACCCCTGGTCTAGAGAAGGTTCAAGAGAAGGATCCCAGGAACAAAATGGCTAACACATGGCGGAATGGCAGAGCAGACTCGATGGGCTGAATGGCCTAATTCTGCTCCTGGGTCTTATGGTCTTACATAAGGGTTATAGGCCCTTCAGCACTAAAGAGAAATAGAAACCTTCTCCCCTCCACTCAATGCTCCATCATGTTCAAATTATGAAATGCTCAAATTTTCAAATAGGTAAGTTAAATTAGTACTTCATCCATTTGGACATTTCTAATAAGTTCTTCTCTTAAGTACAACTGATTAGAGTAACTACTGAATGGAGACGTTGAGTCTTCTCATTGGCCCCCCAGAGGCCCCTCGATCACCTGCACAATACAAGTACCTAGGTCAGGTCAGGACGCTGTTTATTAACTACAGCTCAGCGTTTAACACCATCATTCCCACAGTCCTGATTGAAAAGCTCCAGAACCTGGGCCTCTGTACCTCCTTCTGCAACTGGATCCTCAACTTCCTAAGCGAAAGACCACAATCAGTGTGGATCAGAAATAACATCTCCACCTCACTGACAATCAACACTGGCGCTCGTCAGGGAAGTGTGCTTAGCCCACTGCTCTACTCTCTCTGCACCCATGACTGTGTGAATTGAATTGACTTTATATCTTACATCCTTCACATACACGAGGACGTTATGTCTCCATCTAAATGTGTCATGTGCAATCATAGTAATTCATAATAAATAGAACAGTCAATGTAATATAGAGTACACTCAGATCAGTGTGAGTTCATCAGTCTGATGGTCTGGTGGAAGAAGCTGTCCCGGAGCCTGGTGGTCCTGGCTTTTATGCTGTGAGATGGCTTGGGTCTCCAATGATCCTATCGGCCCTTTCTACACACCTGTCCTTGTAAATGTCCTGAATCATGAGAAGTTCACAACTACAGATACACTGGGCTGTCCGTGCCACTCTCTGCAGAGTCCTGCAATTCAGGGAGGTACAGTTCCCATACCAGGCAGTGATGCAGCCAGTCAGGATGCTCTCAATTGTGCCCCTGTAGAAAGTTCTTAGGATTCAGGGGCCCATACTAAACTTCCTCAACTGTCTGATGTGAAGGAGGAGCTGTTGTGCCTTTTTCACCACACAGCTGGTGTGTACAGACAACGTGAGGTCCTCGGTGATGTGGATGCCGAGGATCTTGAAGCTGTTTACCCTCTCAACCCCACATCCATTGATGTCAATAGGGGTTAGCCCGTCTCCATTCCTCCTGTAATCCACAACCAGCTCCTTTGTTTTTGCAACATTGAGAGAGAGGTTGTTTCCTTGACACCACTGTGTCAGGGTGATGACTTCTTCCCTGTAGGCCACCTCGTTATTGTTTGAGATTAGGCCAATCAACTTAGTGTCATTGGCAAATTTAATTAGCAGATTGGAGCTGTGGGTGGCGATACAGTCAGGGGTATACAGGGAGTAAAGGAGGGACTCAGTACGCAGCCCTGAAGGGCCCCTGTGTTGACAGTCAGAGGGGTGGAGGTGAGGGAGGTCACTCTTACAACCCTCTGGTGATCTGACAGGAAGTCCAGGATCCAGCTACACAAGGCAGGGTGAAGGCCGAGGTCTCTGAGCTTCTTGTCGAGCCTGGATGGAACTATGGTGTTGAATGCTGAACTGTAGTCCAAGAACAGCATTCTCACCTAAGCATCCTCCTTCTCCAGATGTGTGGATGGTGTGGCTAGGAACAGCTCAAAAACATCTATAAATATGCTGATGATACGACCATTGTTGGCAGAATCTCAGAAGGTGATGAGCAACAGGAGCAAAGTATATCAGCTAGTTGAGTGGTGTCATAGCAACAACCTTGTAGTCAACATCAGTAAGACCAAAGAACTGATTGTGGACTTCAGAAAGGGTAAGATGAGGGAAAACACACCAGTCCTCACAGAGGGATCAGAAATGAAAAGAGTGAGCAATTCAAGTTCCTGAGTGTCCACACCTCTGAGGAGATAACCTGGACACTACTTATCAATGCAGCTACAAAGAAGGCATGACAGCGGCTGCGTTTCATTAGGACTCTGAGGAGATTTTGTATGTCTCTAAAAACACACAAAAATTTCTACATATGTACCACGAAGGGCATTCCAATTGGCTGCCTCACTATCTGGCCTGGTGGTTGGGGCTACTGCACAGGATCAACGTTAGGTACAGAGAGTTGTAAACAGTCATTTCCAACATGAGCACTAGCCTCCGTCGTATCCAGGACATCTTCCAGGAACAATGCCTCAAAGAGGTGTCATCCATCATTAAGGACCCCCCCCCCCCCCCAGTCACCCAGGACATGCCCACTTCTCAGTGTTACCATCGGGAAGGAGGTTCAAGAGCCTGAAGGCACACACTCAGTGATTCAGGAACAGCTTCTTCCCCTCTGCCAGCTGATTCCATGAACATTACCTCACTACTTTTGTTTTAATTTCTATTTTTGCACTACTGATTTAATTTGACTATTTTTTCTCTTTTATTATATATTACAAAGTACTACTGCCGCAAAACGACAAATTCCGCAACACTGCTGGTGATATTAAACCTGATTCTGACACTTTTTTCAATATTAAAGAGAACCTAATTCATGGCAAAAATAGAAATATTGTAATTGATGGAAATCTGACACAAAAACAGAAAATCTGAAGTTAGGAAAGTGGATAGAGAAATAATCCAGATGTATTCTCATAGAGCGGAGAAATTTCAGGAGGCTTAATGAAAGAGTTCAAATTCCTGATGGATTTTGACAAAGGAAGGAAAAACTGTTTCCACCGGCAAGCTGTTTGAAAACCAAAAGGAAAAGATCTCAACTTCCTAGTAACTGAACCCAAGGGGAAATGATGAAAAATTAACTGTTATGATCTAAATGCAATACCTTAAAATGTAATTCAAATAGGAATCATATACACTGCATGACCATTTTGTTAGGTACTCCTTGTTGAATAAACTCCTCTCAAGCTTCCGGCCAGGAACAGGTATTGATCTTAACCGCTGACAAACTCTGCCATCCACATCAGGGATGATGCTTAGGAATGTCCTGTCCAGTGGTCTGTCCCTCCTAATTGGTTAGTCCCACCTTGTTTACAATCAAATTCCAGTTTTTACTTGGAGTGAGACTTGCACCTTTGTTAAAATTCTGCTCCAGTTTTATTTCAGAGGACTCCTTCACCAGATGGTCCCAGAAGCCACTGATGTGGCCCAGCAGTTTTGTGCCTTCGAAGTCAATCCTATGGCCATTGCAAGCACAATCTTCTGCTACCTCCGACCTCTCCAGGTAACACAAACGGATACACCTCATATGCCGCATGATTCGGGTTTCCACTGTGCATCCTGCCTGGCCGATATACGCAGCTAGGATTCACAGGGAATCCTGCGAACACCAGCCATCCCAAGCCCCAGGTCATCTTTCACCTGCATAAACTGGGATTTGAGCTTCCTTATGGGTTTGTGGATAGTATTAATCCAGTATTTCTTCAGGATCCTGGCAATCCTTCCAGAAACTGTAGAAATATAGGGAAGACAGGTGGTATAGGTACCTCCTTTATCTAATAAATTGGCCATTGAGTGTCCGTTCATGGTCTGTTGCTGCTATAGCCCATCCACTTCAAGGTTTGGCACATTGTGCATTCAGATATGCTCTTCTGCACACCACTGTTGTGACATGTTGAACCTTGAAATGGATGGTCTACAGCAACAAAAGAGTTGCTGGTTATTTGAGATACTGTCACCTTCCTGTCAGCTTGAACCAGCCTATTCTCTCTAACCTCTCCCATTACAAGGCATTTTCATCCACAGAACTGGATATCTATTGTCTGTAAACTCTAGGGTGTGAAAATCCCAGATGATCAGCAGTTTCTGAGATACTCAAACCACCCCCTTGAGCACCAGTAATCATTCCATGGTGAAAGCCACTTTGATCACATTTCTTCCCCATTCTAATGCTTGGTCTGAACAATCAAACGTCTTGATTATGTCTACATGCCTTTTGTGTTGCTGCCACACGATTGGCTGATCAGATATTTGCATTAACAAGCATGTTGCCGCAGCAACCCCACAACTCCGATTAACCCTAACCTTAATAATGGGACAATTTACAGTGACCAATAAACCTCACCGGAACAACCATGGATCGTGGGAGGAAACCAGAGGACCTGGTGAGATGGGGAGAACGTACAGAGACTCCTTACAGAGGATGCCGGAATTGAACTCCAAACTCCAGAACACACTGAGCTGTTTAGCATCATGTTAACCGCCAGCGACCGTGGCGAGTTAAAAATGGGATCCTTCCATATAGGACATCCAGAAACAGCTTTAAGCTCTCCCAGGTCAGTTATAATATTACAAGATACTCCTGCCTTAACCCCAGCCTGAACCGGGTGGGCCCATCTTTATACCATCCTGCCATTCCTGTTCAGCATTCTCAAGCAGTATAACAGGGAGATTCTGCTTGAGCTTGTACCTAGCAGACTATTGCAGCAAGCAGACAGAGCTATTCACCACATCCTGCCTTGCAGGACCAAGACCCATTTGTCAAGGATGAATTCAATTCACCTGCATTTATCTCTTACAGCTAGCAAGCCTTCCAATTTCTTCTGTCAACTTCCTCTTCACGAGCTATGTGAGACAGGTATTGACACAGACGGTGCTAGCTCAATCCACAGTCCTGCGGGCAAATACGTTATGCATGACAGATGTGGAGAGGATGAGCTATTTACATTTTATTTATTTTGAGATGCAGCGTGGCCCATCGAGCCTTGCCACCCAGCAACCCATTGATTGTTTCATCCTAGCCTAATCACAGGGCAATTTATAGTCACCAGTTAATCAGTACGTCTTTGGACTGTGGGAGGAAACTGGAGATTCCTGAGGAAACCCATGTGTGTACAGGAAGGAAGGTACAAACTTGCTTGTAGAGGACGTCGGATTTGAACTCCGAACTCCAATGCCCTGAGTTGTAATCGTGTTGTGCTTACCGCCATGTTACCATGGCAATAAAGCTGGATTATAATGACTTCTGCCATTAAGCAGCTCACTGACTTAGACGTGCAGAATAAGTACTAAGGTAATGAATTGGGCATCTGGAGCTGCCATGGTGTTGTATACCAAAGTGAGGTATGGGAGGCAAAAAAGGAACATCTGATTTGCCTCAGAATGATATCACAGGAGGTTTCTTCAAAGAACATTTATTATCAAAGTATGTATACTTCATACAACTTTGAGATTCGTCTCCTCACAGGCAGCCACCAAACAAGAAATCCAAAAGAACCCATTTTAAAAAGTCCAACAAATACCCAATGTGCAGAGAGAGAGAAAATAACAAGTCCTGCAAACAATAAAAGCAAGCAAACAGCATTCAGAATGAAAGTGAAGCCCGGTGCAGCCGGACCAGGCCCACAGCCTCAGCCTCGGTTCAGCACGTAGCAGAGTAAAGATCGCGGAGCCCGCAGACACAAATCCCGGAGCAGGCCCACAGCCTCAGCCTCGGTTCAGCACGTAGCAGAGTAAAGATCGCGGAGCCCGCAGACACAAATCCCGGAGCAGGCCCACAGCCTCGGCCTCGGTTCAGCACGTAGCAGAGTAAAGATCGCGGAGCCCGCAGACACAAATCCCGGAGCAGGCCCACAGCCTCAGCCTCGGTTCAGCACGTAGCAGAGTAAAGATCACGGAGCCCGCAGACACAAATCCCGGGGCAGGCCCACAGCCACAGCCTCGGCCCAGCACGTAGCAGAGTAAAGATCGCGGAGCCCGCAGACACAAATCCCGGAGCAGGCCCACAGCCTCAGCCTCGGCCCAGCACGTAGCAGAGTAAAGATCACGGAGCCCGCAGACACAAATCCTGGAGCAGGCCCACAGCCTCGGCCTCGGTTCAGCACGTAGCAGAGTAAAGATCGCGGAGCCCGCAGACACAAATCCCGGAGCAGGCCCACAGCCTCGGCCTCGGTTCAGCACGTAGCAGAGTAAAGATCACGGAGCCCGCAGACACAAATCCCGGAGCAGGCCCACAGCCTCGGCCTCGGTTCAGCACGTAGCAGAGTAAAGGTCACAGAGCCCGCAGACACAAATCCCAGAGCAGGCCCACAGCCTCAGCCTCAGTTCAGCACGTAGCAGAGTAAAGATCGCGGAGCCCGCAGACACAAATCCCAGAGCAGGCCCACAGCCTCAGCCTCGACCCAGCACGTAGCAGAGTAAAGATCGCGGAGCCCGCAGACACAAATCCCGGAGCAGGCCCACAGCCTCGGCCTCGGTTCAGCACGTAGCAGAGTAAAGATCGCGGAGCCCGCAGACACAAATCCCGGAGCAGGCCCACAGCCTCGGCCTCGGTTCAGCACGTAGCAGAGTAAAGGTCACAGAGCCCGCAGACACAAATCCCAGAGCAGGCCCACAGCCTCAGCCTCGGTTCAGCACGTAGCAGAGTAAAGATCACGGAGCCCGCAGACACAAATCCCGGAGCAGGCCCACAGCCTCAGCCTCAGTTCAGCACGTAGCAGAGTAAAGATCGCGGAGCCCGCAGACACAAATCCCGGAGCAGGCCCTCAATGCAGCAAAGTGTGGAGCACATGTTGGAGGGCAGTGAGCAGAACCGTTCTGTGCTGAGTCATGTCAGATAGACATATTTCTGCAATAAGCTTCTGATATATCTATTTTTAATGGCTCTGTTCATAGCGTATGCCAAGTATGCAGTTCTGCTCAACTGGAAAGTCAAAGTACTCAACTTGCACATTAGTAGCGCAACGAATCTGCTTCCTCCAAATAGCTTTGAGAAGTGGTGGCATTCAGCTTGTTTTCGTCTTGGCCCTTTCCCTCTGCCTTGTGCACTGACTTGCTGGGATGTGGTTTGGTGGCTGCCGGCAGTGCATCTTCCTGAACTCTTGCCCTCTCTGTGTTGCTGGGCGACAGGAGACACTTTGCAGATCATTTTCTTTGCTCATCACCTTCATCAGCCCTGCGAATCAACAGCGATTCCCAACATAAACCCATTTAACTCAAAGCATCTCAACTGAACTCCCTCCCCTTTTCCACACTCACTATCCATAAGCAGATCAATAATGCTGCAGTAACATTCCAATTACTTAATTTCAAGATCAAGTTCAACCTTATTGTCATTCAACTGCACACATTCATACCACCAAATGAGACAACGTTCCTCCAGATCAAGGTACACAACACAGTGCAGGCCTCTGTTAGTCTCGATAGACCATGGATTTGCACCTTGGAAGGTTTCCAGGGTGCAGGCCTGGGCAGGGTTGTATGGAAGACCGGCAGTTGCCCAAGCTGCAAGTCTCCCCTCTCCACACCACCGATGTTGTCCAAGGGAAAGGCATTAGGATGCATAACAGTGCATATAACTCACACACATAACACAAAGTAATATTACCTCATATAAATTAATAATAATAAGGTACATATAATTTATGAGTTAAAAAATAAACAGTACTGTATAATACTATAGGTACTTCATACATGATGAAGCCCGGGTGATGGCACGGAGTTCAATAGTCTTACGCCCTGAGTGAAAAAGATGTTTTGCATCTGAACAGTTCTTGTCCTAATGCTACGGTATCTCCTGCCTGATGGTTGGGGATCAAAGAGATCGTTGGATGGATGGGAGGGATCACTGGCAATGCTAAGGGTCCTGTGTACACAACACCCCGATAAATATCTCTGATGGGTGGAAGACAGACCCCAATGATTGTTTCTGAAGTGCTTATAATCCTTTGCAGAGACTTGCAGTCAGATGCCTGGCAATCAAAGTTCCAAGTACATTTACCATCGAAGCATGTGTGCCATGTACAACCTTGAGATTCTTCTTCTTGCAGGCAGTTGCAAAACAAAGAAACACAACAGAATTCACGAAAGACCACACGCCATAAAGACAGTCGGGCACCAATGTGAAAAAGAACAAACAAATTGTCAAACAACAAAAAAGACAAAGAAACGATCCACGGAACATGGACTGCAGAATCCCCGAAAGTGAGTCCACAGCCACGGAGCAGATGAGCACTGCAGTTGGTCCAAGAGCCCAACGGCTGCAGGCCACAACCGCGGGTGGCCTACACCAAACAACGTGCTCACATCTCAGTTACTTTGCACCTTTTTTTCAGAAGTCAAAGAGGACAGCCTGACTAGACTCAATTTCACCAATTAAAACTTTCCTTGTGCAGTGATTAAAGCAACAAGGGAGATTGAAACATCAGGGCGAGTGCACTGGCTGCCTGTCTTTTGGTCGCCCTGCTACCAGAGAGGGGAAAGCCTGCTGCTGTCCCCAGAGGGTGTGGCCCAGCTCTTCTGACTTTTGGATGTCGACTTGGACTATGGACTTTTCTCACTCTTAGAGTTTTTTATATTCTGTGTTTTTCACCCGATCTTTCTCGTTATTTGTGTGTGTGTGGGGGGGAATTTGGTGGTTGCTGTGCCTGTTCTGTTCTGTTTTTTTTTTGTGCAGGAGAAGAGACTCGAGGGTTGATGCATCTGCTCTGGTTTTGTATAGGAGGGGGGATTGGGGGGTGGTTGATAATCATGCTGCCTTTCTCTTTCTTGCTTTCATGTTTACCTGGAGAAGTATTTCAGTGTTGTATACTTTGATAATAAATGAACCTTTGAACTTGGAACTTTGATTTGGTCACTTACTATATCAAACATGGCCATAAGCATACTTACTCTATCAATAATTGGGTTAATTGAGTAATCAGAGAGTCAGCCCTCACAACACTAATCTTGGGTGGCAAATATCGGTCCATGGCCTCCTCTACTGCCATGATGAGGTCCCACTCAGGTTGGAGGAGCAACACCTCATATTCCATTTGGGTAGCCTCCAACTTATGGCAGGAATATTGCTTTCTCAAACTTATAGTAGTTTCTGCTCCCTCTCCATTCTCACTGTTTCTATCCCCTATTCTGGTTCCCCTCTCTTCACTTGCCCATCACCTCCTTCTGGTGCCCCTCCTCCTTCCATTTCTTCCTAGGCCTACTTCTGTCTTATAGTAGGATCCTCCTTCTTCCACCTATCACCTCCCAGCTTCTCACTTCATCATCCATACCTCACCTTTCCCTCTTCTGGTTCCACCTATCACCTCCCAGCTTCTCACTTCATCATCCATACCCCACCTTCCCCTCTTCTGGTTCCACTCGTCACCTGCCAGCTTGTACTCCCTCTCCCCCATCCCCACATTCTTATTGTAACTTCTCTCCCCTCCTTTCCAGTTCTGATGAAGGGTCTTGCCCTAAAACATCAACTGTTTATCCCCCGCCATAGATGCTGAGTTCCTCCAGCACTTTGTGTGTGTTGCTCTGGATTTCCAGCATCTGCAGAATCTCTTGTGTCATAACCTTGGGTGTTAGATTCTCTGTCTTCTGCTGCTTTTAGGCTATTTGTGAGAATTACTTTGTCCCGGCAAAAGATTTTTTGAATATTCCGAGGTACTTCGTCAGTGAGGGTGTGTTTCCACAGTAATTATGTACTTGCATGGAATCATTTTTAAGACACAAAATATTAATATAAACACTGTCATTGCAGCCATGAAATTGCATTCAATCATCCACTGTTACCATTGTGCTTAAGAGTATAAACATCTGACAATGGGAGCCTCTAGCAAGAGGAGAATATCTGCTGGTTCTCACTGGGCCGGTGGTAAGAGGGGTGCTCGCATTCATCACCCTCCTCTACAGACACACCACCCCAGTAAATGCTGCCCTCAGGATGGCTGCGCTGGGGAAGAAATTGCCTCCCACCTCTTTGTAGATGTGGATTTGCTAAGAGGGTGTGGAGATGGATTCAGGCTCTGTGTCCTGGTTCAGCTGTGCAACAGAAGACTCTCTAATCTACGGATTGTTCCCAGGGATTGACATCAAGTACAGCTGGGGGGGTCAGCAACTCAACGAAGGATGGCATTCGGTCAGCTCAAAGGTTGTTGGTCTTTGAGCACAGCAAGATGTTTGAAAGGGAAACGCTGCTGACTGGACGGTCCAGTCTTAGTCTTGAAGCTTAGTGCTAAGGCCCTGAGTGTCATGAGGTGGGCGTTGGGAAGGGACCCAAAAGCAAGACACAGACACTGAACTACCAGGAACAGGACTAGGCGTGAGAAGGAAGCAAGGGAAGTGGGGAAGAAAGGACACTGGACATGACACTGGCCCTGGACGAGACAAGGATTCCAGGCCTGGGCTAGGACTTGACTAGGTTAGCAGAACCAGGACATGGAACTGGGAACTTGGAGCCTGGGCTTGGACAAGACGTGGCTACAGGACCAGGAGAGGCAACAGGACTGGATGTGAGACTCCCGGACAGGACAAGGGAACCCCAGCACCGGGCTGGGCAAGGTACTCCTGGGCTGGGCGAGGCACATGGACAAGACAAGAACACAAAGCCGTGGCTTGGACAGGACAAGGTTCTTGGGCGTGGCTAGGACTGGACGAGACCCTGAAGCCTTGACTTGGTCGAGGGAGAGACAGGAACACAGAACACAGAGCCGGGAGCCCTCCTTGGGTACAGGACGTAGGACCGGGACTCATTACACAGAACACAGAGCCAGGACCCTTCCTTGGGTACAGGACGTAGGACCGGGACTCATCACACAGAACACAGAGCCAGGAGCCCTCCTTGGGTACAGGACGTAGGGCCGGGACTCACTACACAGAACACAGAGCCAGGAGCCCTCCTTGGGTACAGGACGTAGGACCGGGACTCACTACACAGAACACAGAGCCAGGAGCCCTCCTTGGGTACAGGACGTAGGACCGGGACTCATCACACAGAACACAGAGCCAGGACCCTTCCTTGGGTACAGGACGTGGGGCCGGGACTCATTACACAGAACCAGGACCCTTCCTTGGGTACAGGATGTAGGACCGGGACTCATTACACGGAACACAGAGCCAGGACCCTTCCTTGGGTACAGGACGTGGGGCCGGGACTCATTACACAGAACCAGGACCCTTCCTTGGGTACAGGATGTAGGGCCGGGACTCATCACACAGAACACAGAGCCAGGACCCTTCCTTGGGTACAGGATGTAGGGCCGGGACTCACTACACAGAACACAGAGCCAGGACCCTTCCTTGGAAACAGGACGTGGGGCCAGGACTCATTACACAGCATGCAGAATACGACAAGACAGTTCCCAACGCAAGGTAGCGGTAAACGGCCGGACCTACCTAGCGAAGGTGTGGACACAGACAGTTCCCAACAATACGTAGCGGTAAACAGCCAGACCTACCTAGCGAAGGTGTGGACACAGACAGTTCCCAACAATACGTAGCGGTAAACAGCCAGACCTACCTAGCGAAGGTATGGACACAGACAGTTCCCAACGCAAGGTAGCGGTAAACGGCCGGACCTACCTAGCAAAGGTGTGGACACAGAGACAGTTTAAAACAATGAAAGACAGTTCCTTATCTTGTTCTGGTGGTTGAACCTGACAGCAGTGAAGGCAAGGCTTCAGGCGAGGCGAGGCTCCAGGAGGAAGGTGAAGGGAAGGGATACAGACAGGGTGTTTAGACAGGAACAATCCAGCAGCCAGAGGCTGAATCCTAAAGCTATTTATGAAGCCAGCCCAAACGAGAATCAGCTGCCTCAACAGAAACTGGGAAAATCCAGAAAACCTGGAATAAGAAGCATGGATCGGACCGTGAACCGGAATGCAGATTTCACGGACCGGACCATGACACTGAGAGAGAACCACAGGATAGGCTCTTTCTGCTAGCACACATGGGGAGGTGGAGGCAGGATATGGGTAGGGAATCACCTCAAACAATCGAACAATGGAAAGAAAACTCAATCCCCACTGCAAGCCCAACCCCAGCCACACATTGGTCTTGTTTTCCTCTTCCACTCCAAAAGAACGTGAATCCTTCACCTCTTTCACAAAGTTCACCCTCTCCTGCAAGCAGGGCCTCATTTAGGCTGGCGATATTGATGCTATATCGAGCTAACTCTCTCCCTATTAAAGCAGTTTTCCTCTGAAGTCTTTCAGTGTTGACTCTGTCCAACGGTGTGCACATGTTCCATGCACTGAGGGTGCGAGGAACAGTCCTCAGTTTTCTCCTTGATGGATTTCAACCACTGTGATAGGGTCCCTGCCGGCCCGGTGAACTAGTCAGCGAAAGAATGAAGCAGGCAATATTCGGGGCACATTTTTCTATCTCCTTCCTCACACCACGGAGTTGAGCAGTGAAATCCTGAAAAGCAAAAAGCCACTACTGCTCCACATACCTGTGTGTATGGCCTGAGCCACCAGCACGCAGGTTTGTGGCAGCTGCTGCCAGCGTACCCACAACTCTTGTGAGTAACCTTTGAATAATATTGTAAACGTTTCGTCTGATTAAGCATTCTTTGTTGTTTACATAATTCATTATGGGTTATGTGGAAAAGTACGTGAATGGCATACGTTATCACGGCTCCATGCATTTCTTCTGATTTAGTTTCATGTTTTGGAGTTACAAAACGTAACGCACACCTGCTCCTTCGTCGCTAGCCTGTCACCAAGGATTTAGATTAGTTTGGGATGGGAAAGATGGACGACAACAGAGACTTGCACAAAGACTTCGTTTGAAGTGAGGAGGAGTTGCACAGCGTTGGCCTCATCTGCATGCAGTTGCAAGACAGAGTCAAAGGGACTGGAGCTGACGTTAGATGCAGTGGATAACCATGATGTCCGTAGTGCTTCACAGTGTCTTGCTGGATCCACTTTCCTGCCCGTTGCGCCTAACCAGTGGTTACCTTCACGCAGTCAACCAGGTCCAGTCTTCTTTACCTTTGGTAGGCAAGCCCAAAGCCCAAACTCACCAAGGGTTTAAACTCACCTCCTGGTTTTGCCCATTTGGCAAAGCAGTTTGCCAGGTTGTGGCCGCTGTTGCTAGTGAACAGCTGCTTGGAGACACAGGTGAGAGCTGAGTGTCAAGTGGATGAGCCACTCCCAAGGGAGCATGATGTGCCTGCCCTATCAGAGCTCCGATCTCTTTCTGACACCACGTACACCACTTCATCAGAAACCTCCTGTATGCCACGTAGTGAACGTTCATGATCTCCTGTTGCTGTAGCACATCAACTTCAGGGGTTGACATGTTGTGCATTCAGAAGTGCTCTACTGTGCACTACTGTTGTAACACATGGTTATTTGAGTTACTGTCACCTTCCTATCAGCTTGAACCAGCCTGGCCATTTCCCTCTGATCTCCCTCATTAACAAAGAACTTTTACCTACAGTATTGCTGTTTACAGAATGTACCTCTTCCCTGTAAACTCTAGAAACTGTTGTGCATGAAATTTTCAGGAGATCAACAGGTTCTGAGATACTCAAACCACCCCATCTGGCACCAACAATCATTCCACTGTCATAGTCACTTATATCACAATCCTTTCCTATTTTGATGTTTGGTCCGAACGACTGAACCTCTTGACCGTGCCTGCATGCTTTTGAGTTCCTGTCACATGATGGGCTGATTATCCATTTGCATTAATGAGCAGGTGTACAGGTGTAGCTAATAAGGTTGACATTGAGTATAGAAGTTCTTTCTTGTAGTGTATACCAATGAGAAATGTCAAGGTTTTGTTTTTGCACTCTCTTCTTTCTGTCTATATTTGTATATCATGAATGAAGTTTATTTTTGGGAAAAATTGTCTGCCTGTCATGATGAATAAAAACTCTCTTGTCCACTGACTCTCCAGTGGTTTAGTCACATTCACAACAGTCAGAATATGTATGTTTACTATAAACACACAGACAGAGTCTGCACCGGCTGCCCCGAAGCACAGAGATTGTGCAAAACAGTGACGTCTTTATCATTGCTTTCTCAAACACTCAGAGACAGCACAAGTGAGACGAAAGATGAAAGTCCCCTATTTGGGTCAGATTAAAAGTTTAAAAGTTCGCCAGAATCCCTCAGCAGCACACCGGTTACCTGCTGAAGTCTCGGACGTAAAACATGCTTTATTGTCCTCATTTGAAATCTCTTTTTCTCATGTATCGCGTCTCTCCTAGTTTTTCTGACTGAAATTGCTAATTTCATCCAATCACTGTTGTGTGGGTGGAAGAAATTTGCTGAGCACCTGTGTACACAGGCACAGGATGAGAACTGCGTTGGTACCATTGACATCTCCAACGGATGTTCAGTCACAAAGAAAAGAAGGATATTTATTTAATCAGAATCTGAATCAGAATCCAGTTTACCATCGCTTACATGCATTGTGAAATTTGTTACAAACATGAGAAAATCTACAGGGGCTGGTAACTCAAAGCAACGCTCATAAAATGCTGGAGGAACCCAGCAGGTCAGGCACCATCTATAGAAATGAATAAACAGTCAACATTTCTCACCAAGACTTTTCTTCAGAACTGAGAGGAAAGGGATGAAATGCCTGAATTAGAAGGTGGGGAAAGGGGAAAGAGGCTAGCTGGAATGTGATAGGTGAAGCCAGGTGGGTGGGAAAGGTCAAGGACTGGAGAAGAAGGAATCTGATAGGAGAGGAGAGTGGACCATCAGGAGAAAGGGAGTGGGGGTGTGGGGGGGGGACCCAGGGAGAAGTAATAGTCAGGTGAGAAGAAGTAAAAGGTCAGAATGGGAGGATAGAGAGGGAGAGATGTTTTTGTTCAGCAGAAGGAGAAATCAATATTCATGATTGGAGGGTACCAGGTGGAATTTAAGGTGTTACTCCTATTGTTTTGTGACAGCAGTACATTGCAAGACATTAAAAAAATTAAGCTATGATAATTAAATAGCAGCACAGTAGTGTAGTGGTTAGCACAACGCTTTACAGTACCAACGACCTGGGTTCAATTCTCACCTCTGCCTGTAAGGAGTTTGTACATCCTTCCCATGAATGAGCTGGCTTCCTCTGGGTGCTCCAGTTCCCTTCCACAGTCGAAAAATGTACCGGTTGGTAGATTGTGAATTGTCCTGTGATGAAGCTAGGGCTAAACTGGGGGTTGCTGGGCAGCACAGCTCAAAGGGCTGGAAAGGCCTACGCCATGCTGTACCTGAATAAATAAATAAACAGCACAAAAGACCAATAATGTGTTCATGAGCTGTTCAGAAATTTGATGGCAGAGGGGGAGAAGGTGTTGTTAAAACATTGAGTGTGGGTCTACCTCCCTGGTGGTGGTAGTGATCAGAAGAGGGCATATCCCAGAGGTGAAGTCTATCATGACGGAGGCCACCTTTTTAAGGCAATGCCTTTTGAAGATGTCCTCAACGGTGGGGCGGTTTGTACCACTTAAAGTGCAAAAGAAGCTTGCCAGCTTGTATTCTTGGAGGTTTCTTCATTTGAACTTTTGCCTCGAAGCAGCCTTCCCTCACACACTCACTGGTTGCTTGCACATCCACCCTTTTCCCCGGACAAACGCAGGAATTTTGGCCACCTCATTAAGTGATCCTTGGTTGTCAGTTTTGATTTCCCCCCTCATCTCTCATATAACTAAAACTAAATAAGAAATATTTTCAAATAAAATGAATAAAAGCAATCCTTTTATGATCCTGCTGCAATCTCCCCCTCTGGGTTTGCTCTTGGTGTGGGCTGGGGATTAATCATCAGTTCCTGAAAACACTGAGGCAATCCCAGAGAGCCAGCAACTCAAACGGAGCAGAGGAAGGTGGGATGCTGAGAGACAGCCCTTTAAAGTACAAACACACACCTGATAAATGAAGGCAATTCGGAGAGGTTGACTTTCTCTTTTAACCAAGAACTACCAGCTTGTAGTTCATTCTGTACCAGTTAACTAGTTCAGCACCAAGCTGGTGGTGAACCAACCTTCGCCGACGTCCTTGTCCTTGAAGTGGGGCAGACTAAATAGGCAGGTTTTTATTTATCTTTATTTATTTAGCGATACAGGCAGAAAAGGCTCTTCTGGGCCTTTGAGCTGACCCAGCAACCCCTGATTTAACCCTAGCCTGACCACGGGGCAATTTACAATGACCAACTAACCTAACCGGTACGTCTTTGGACTGTGGGAGGGAACCGGATCACCCGGAGGAAACCCACGCAGTCACGGGGAGAAAGTACAAACTCCTTACAGACAGCAGCAGGAAATGAACCCAGGTCACTGATACCGTAAAGCAGAACACCCAGAGGAAGCTCACGCCTTCCACATGGAGGGCGTACTGACTCCTTACAGACGATGTCAACTCCCAATTCCAACAGCCCGAGCTGTGATAGCATTGTGCCAACTGCTACATTACCATGGCGCCCATCAAGGATACCTTGGTGAAGATTGAATGAATAGTCAAATTGAGCTCACAGACAAGGCCCATCAAAATCAAGATGGCAGCAAGTTGCAATGTCAGGACACTCCACCTTCACTAAACTCAAAACTTTTCATGCATATACACAAACCCTCAAAAACATAACTCAGCATTGACGAAAGGATGCAGAGGAAAGTGCACCAGGCCCCTCGGTTTCTTTGACGAAACATCCCCAGAACCCCTCTTAATGGCCCACTGCTACAGAATACGTCAAATCATTTATAATCCAGGTTAAAATATTGACAGTGACAGAAACTGCTAGGCATTTATCCAGTTCTTCCAGTAATGTGGTATCTTAGCAACCGCTGCGTTGCTATGGAGAGGCCCTGATGGTTGCTGCAATCAACGTGATGCACAGCGCTGTAGGCAAATCTTAGTTCTGCAGATCCTCATTCCAATGCATCATGAGTTGTGTGTGCTGAATACTAAAGTGGGCCCAATGGATTATCAAAGTGCAAATGTTGACTTTAGAGCAAGCACAAAATTCTTTGTCTCCCTCTCTCATTCTCTCTCTCTTTCTCTCTCTCTCTCACTCTGTCTCTGTCTCCTTCTCTATCTCCTTCTCTGTTTCTTTCTGTCTGTCTTTCTCTGCCTGTATGTCTTTCTCCATCTGTCTGTCTCCCTCTATCTCTCTTTCTCTGACTCTCCATCTCTCTCTCTCTTTGTCCCCCTCTCTGTTTCTCTCTGTCTGTATATCTTTCTGTCGCTCTCTGTCTCAATCTGTCTGCCTCTCTCTCTCTCTCTCTCTCTCTCTGTCCCATCCCCCACTGCAGTCAACAGCCAATATAAAAAGGGCAAGTCAGTAAAGAACAAAAAGGACATTTGATTGTTTTATGTGGGCAGCTTTTAACTCTTTCCCTTTCTCCATTCTGTTTACAGTTTGGCATGATTTCTACTGGAGTTGGCCAGTTGGCTAAGCACAGCTCCATCTCATCTGGGGTTACCAACACACCAGGACGCTGTGAATATTGGACTAATCCCCAAGGTACTGTTGTGAGAAAATCCTAGGGGTATTCAAAAACTGAAAGTACTTTAAATTAAAAATTTCTCTATAGTTTTTCTATTAATCATCAAATTCAAGTTCAGCTTCAAGCTCATTGCTATTCAACTGTACATGTACACAGCTGAACAAAACAATGTCCCTCTGGGACTAAGGTGCACAACACAGTACATAAAACTCACACATGACACAAAGTAACATTATCAAGTAAATTCACAAAGAATAAGATGCACAGGTAGGCAGTACAAGTTAAAAAGTAAACAGTATAACGCTACTGGCACCTCCAACGCGATGAGACCCGGGTGGTGGTAGGAGCTCAGTAGTCTCAGAGCCTGGGGAAAGAAACTTGCAAGTCCCACAGCAGACAGAGATGCAGCTGGTCAGGGCACTCTCACTGGCGCTCCTGTAAAAATTGCTTAAAGTAGTGGGGGTGGTGGAGCCTCGCCTGCCTCAAGCTCCTCAGGTAGAGGAGTGTTGGAAAAGGAAGCAATGGAGACGAAGTCTGAGGAAGTTTGCCTGCCCAGGTGATTGTACACATGGGAATTCAGTATGTACTGATAACAACACAAGGAGCTTTTATGCTGAATTCCCTTGACTTTTTCCCCAAACTGTGCTTGGTCCAGGATCACAGACACCATAAGCTCAGGACAATAGCCATTCCTTGTGAGTCTGAAATGATAAGTCATTTACACAAGAATATTACTCCCAGATCTGGCTTCAACCTGACATCTATATCAGGGCCTTGGCCAACAAGAAGCATGAAATTGTCTGCATTCTTCAGAGCTTAGAAAAAAAATATAAAATCCTGAGGGGGTTGACAGGGTAGAAGAAAAGATGTTTACACTAGTGAGAGAATTTCAAACGAGTGGGCAAACTGTCAAGATAAAGGACCAGTCATTTAAAACAGAGGTAGTTAGAAATATTTTCCTCATCTCGTCCATGCCAAACCATTTAAGCTGCCTACTCCCACTGACCTGCACTCGGGCCATAGCCCTCTATACACCTACCATCCATGTACCTATCCAAACTTTGCTTAATTGTTGGAATCGAGCTCACATGCAACATTTGCGCTGGCAGCTTGTTCCACACTCTCATGACCCTCTGAGTGAAGTTTCCCTTCTTTGCTCCCCTTAACCTTTTCACCTTTCACCTCAACCCATGACCTCTAGTTGTAATCCCACCCAATGTCAATGGAAAAAGCCTGTATGCATTTGCCCTATCTGTACCTCTCATAATTTTCTATACCCCTATCAAATCTCCTCTCAATCTTCTACATTCCAAGGAATAAAGTCCTAACCTGTTCAATTTTTCCTTATAATTCAGGTCCTCCAGTTTCAGAAACATCCTTGTAAATTTTCTCTGTACTCTTTCAACCTTATTCACATCTTTCCTGTAGGTAGGTGACAAAAACTGCACATAATTAGGCCTCACTAATGTCTTATACAACTTTAACATAATATCCCATCTCCTACACTCAATACAGGGTTCTTTGATTTATGAAGGCCAATGTGCCAAAGCTTTCGTTACGACCCCATCTAACCGTGACACCACTTTCAGTGAATTATGGACTTGTGTTCCCTGATGCCTTTGTTCTTTGGCATTCCTCAGTGCCCTACTGTTCACTGTGTAAGGCCTACCCTGGTTGGTCCTGCCAAAGTGCACCAGGTCTCTTTTTTCCTGGGACATTGAATCCAATGCTGATTCTTGCCACTGTGCACAGTTACCGTAGTTTCATGAGGCGATAGTTCCTATCTCAACCAACCACAGAGATTTCACAAGCCATTGATCAATAATTGCTCTACCCTTCCTGAAGACAGGGTACTTGAAGGCACATGAAAAAATAGGTCAAAGTCAGAGGAAACTGTGTCTGACAAATCAGTAGGAATTCTTTGAGGGAATAACAGGCAGGATAGGCAAAGGAGGGTCAGTGGATGTTGTTTATTTGGATTTTCAGAAGGCCTTCAACAAGGTGCCGCACATATTGCTGCTTAACAAGGTAAGAGGCCATGGTATTACAGGAAAGATACTAGGATGGACAGAAGATTGTCTGTCTGGCAGGAGGCAAAGAGTGGGAACAAAGGGGACCTTTCCTGGTTGGCTGCAGTGATTAGTGGAGTGTTGCAGGGGGCGGTGTTGGGGTCACATCTTTTCATGTCAGATGCCAATAACTTGGATGAAGGAATCGATGACATTGTGGCCAATTTTGCAGATGATACAAAGACAGGTAGAGGGGCAGATAGTGTTGGGGAAGCAGGGAGCCTGCAGAAGAAATTAGAGTGGGAGAATGGGCAAAGAAGTAATGGAATATAGTGCAGGGAAGTGCATAGTCATGCACTCTGGTAGAAGGAATAAAGGTACGAGCTGTTCTCTAATTAGGGAGAAAATTCAAAATTCAGAGACGCAAAGGGACTTGGGAGTTTTCATGCAGGATTTCCTAAAAGTTAACTTGCAGGTTGAGTCAGTGGTAAGGAAGAGAAATGCAATGTTAGCATTCATTTCAAGAGGACTAGCATGTAATGCTGAATCTTTACAAGGCATTGGTCAGACTGCACTTGGAGTATTGTGAGCAGTTTTGGGCCCCTTATGTAAGAAAAGATACGCTAGCTTTGAAGAAGATCCAGAGAAGGTTGAGTCTGAAGAATGAGGGGGGATCTCATTGAAGCCTATCAAATATTAAAAAGCCTAGATAGAGTGGATGTGGAGAGGATGTTTCCTATAGTGGGGGAATCTCGGAGCAAAGGGCACCGCCTCAGAATAGACTAAGGGTCATTCATGTAGAACAGAGATGAGGAGAAATTTCTTTAGTCAAAGGGTGGTTGAACTTTGGAATTCAATGCGATGGACAGCTATGCAGGCCAAGTCATTGGTTATATTGAAAGTGGAGGTTGAAAGGTTCTTGATTAATTGGGGCATCAAAGGCAGGAGAATGGGTTTGAGAGGGATAATAATTTAGCCATGATGGAATGGCGTAGCAGACTCGATGGGCCAAATGGCCCGATTCTGGTCCTATGTCTTGTGGTTTTATGGGTTTAACATCTATCTTCCTCACACACATCAAATGGCTACATGAAAAGGCCCAGTAATGTTCTTTTCTCTCGCTGCATGAAACTTGAAGACCTTGTAGACGTTGGATTGAAAATATCTTCTCCAGATCTGGCACTGCATGGCAGGTGGAACATAAGCTGTACTCTTAGGGCAGCAATGTAATAAGATTTACTTCCCAAGCCACAGAAATACACAAAATGCTGGAGGAACTCAGCAGGTCAGGCATCATCTATGCAGAGGAATAAATAGTCCAGACTCTTCATTGGGTCTGTAAGGGAAGGGGGAAGAAGGTAGAATAAGAAATTGAGGGGAGGGGACGGTGTACAAGCTAGCAAGTTATAGGTGAAGTCAGATGAGGGGGAAGGTGGGTGAGTGGGGAAGGGAGGTGATGGAGATGTTGAAAAATTAAAGGGCTGAAGAAGGAGGAATCTGATAGGAGAGGAGAGTGAACAATGGGAGAAAGGGAAGGTGGAGGGACACCAGAGGGAGGAGAAGAGAAAAGGTGAGAGGGGTGCCAGAATGGGGAACGAGAAAAGAAAGGAGGGGCAGGGGAGAAGTTACGGTAAGATAGAGAAATTCATGTTCATGCCATCAGGTTGGAGGCTAACCTAACAGAATATATGATATTGCTTCTCCAACCTGCAAGCAGCCTCCTCGTGGTAGTACAGGAGGCCTTGGACCGACACGTCAGAATGGGAATGGGAAGTAGAATTAAACTGGGTGGCCACTGGAAAGTTGGAAGAGGCAAAGGTGCCCAATTCAATGAAATATGATCACAATGCCTTTCTGTACAAAATAATAACACATTCCAGGAAGTTACGCATTTGTCTTTTTCTTCCCGTTCCTTCCTTAATAGAGCTAGATTCACAATTTAATCCCTAAATCATTCTTGAATTTAAAGATCTCTAAACATTCATCATAATTGCTTTTGTACATTTCCTGTAATGCCCTGATGAATAGTTTTGTATTCTGGTTTTCAATATCCTTAAGTATTTTTCGATTACCATTTTTCTTTTCGGTTTCAATTACTTTAGTTAAATTCACTGAATTATTTTCTCCGATATTTTGATTTTTCCCCACTTGAAGATTGCTCTCAGTTAACAGGTTAGATTTTTCCAATACAGTGCTTTGTTGTTTTCTTGTGAATGAATAGGGAAATAAAAGTTACATCTTCAAACTGCAGTCAGTGGATTGGAACTGAACATCCCTTAGTTTATGGTAGCTATCGACATGGTTGAGAATAGTGTAACATTGTGGTTATTTTCCTAGATTAATTATCCAAATGTCAAAAGAGAAAATTCAAAAATCTGAGGCGCAGAGGGACTTGGGAGTCCTCGTGCAGGATTCCCTGAAGGTTAATTTGCAGGTTGAGTCGGTGGTGAGAAAGACAAATGCAATGTTAGCATTCATTATAAGAGGACTAGAATATAGAAGCAAGGATGTAACGTTGAAACATAACAAAGCACTGGTGAGGCCTCACTTGGAGCATTGTGACCAATTTGGACCCCTTATCTGAGAAAGAATATGCTGACATTGGAGAGCGTTCGAAGGAGGTTTACAAAAATGATTCTAGGATTGAAAGGCTTGTCATATAATGAGCATTTGATGGCTCTGGGTCTCTACTCACTCAGTAGAATGAGGGGTGACCTCGTTGAAACCTATCGAATGTTGAAACGCCTCAAAAGAGTAGATGTGGAGAGGATGTTTCCTGTCGTTGGGGGAGTCTAACAATACACACGGCCTCAGAATAGAGGAATGTTCTTTTAGAACATAGATTAGGAGGAATTTCTTTAGCCAGAAAGTGGTGAATGTGTGAAATTTGTCGACACAGACAGCTATGGAGGCCAAGTCATTGGTTATATTTAAGACAGAGGTTGATAGATTCAGGAGTTTGTGGCTGCGAGGGAAATGAATCGGCCATGATGCAATGGCAGAGCAGACTTGATGGGCCAAATGGCCTAATTCTGCTTCTCCATCTCAGGGTTATGGTCTTATGGTCTGGATCAAAGATCCAAAAACACAAGTTCTTACTCCACAAGCTTAACCACTACAATTTAGCAACACTATGATCATTTTGCAATAAAATGGACTTTGTTTTCTTTTTCACTCTATTTACGCTCATCCTTGTCAAAATTGCATATAATGTATGTCAATTTATGTTTGACTTATGATGCTGCTTGTACAGGATGATGTCATGCACCTGTGCTATATCACTGCAGGAAAGTTTATGGCTGCGCAGGTGGAGACACACTCTTGTGCCTGTGACAATAAAATCAACTTCGACTTTGTAACTTCCGGAAAATTAAGTAATCTGGAATTAAAATCCAGTACTCGTGATGGTGAAGATGAATCTACAGGATTATTGCAGACAGAGACCTGATGTCCTTATGAGAGCAGGAACCTGCGTGTCTCTGTTTCTTTCATTTGCAGCACCCAATGGCAAGTGTCTACGACACAAGCTTTAAGGAGTCCGTCAGGTGAATCAGCACACAATGGCCATAAAAGCCTTTGGATCAAGGAACAAGGATCAACTTTTCTTTGCCATTTGCATTTACGTGTATTAGGAATTTCCTGTGGTGTGTTGGTCAGGGGATGACTGCAACAAAAAACAACGTTCAACATTTATAAAGAATAAAGAATTATATAACAAACAAAGTTAGAAGTTAAAGGGCTAAAGGATTAGACGTTAAATGAGTTAAAGAGTCCTGCTGAAGGGTTTCAGCCTGAAGCAGTAATTGTACTCTACTCCACAGATGCTGCCCGGCCTGCTGAAAATTTCCAGCATTTTGTGTGTGTTGCTTAGAAGTTAAGTGACAGATATGGAATAAAATGTGTATAAATACCAGCTATAATTACAATTTAAACAGCATTATAAAGAGTTGTTTAAAGTGTCTACAGTGCAGTGTAGTGATGGAGTAATAGATAGGGAGGGTTGGGGGGGGGTGTTATTGATCAGATTTATTGCCTGATACCTCTATTGTGCTTTTTGGAAAAAAATCAGATTACTGGTTTGGTAATGTCAGCAAAGTTCTACCATTGAGGAGATAGCAAATAAAATCAGATTACTTGTGGATGGTGAGGTTCTGGCTATGGTAAAGAGCTGAGTGAGGTTGAGGTTGTGGTACTGAAGTGGGTGAGGGTGAGGTTGTGGTACAGAGGTGGGTGAGGGTGAGGTTGTGGTACGGATGTGGGTGAGATTGTGGTACGGAGGTGGGTGAGGGTGAGGTTGTGGTATGGAGGTGGGTGAGGTTGATATATGGAGGTGGATGAGGGTGAGGTTATGGTACGGAGTTGGGTTGAGGTTGAGGGTGTGGTATGGTGGTGGGTGAGCTTAAGGTTGTGGTACAGAGGTGGGTGAGGGTGAGGTTGTGGTACAGAGGTGGGTGAGGGTGAGGTTATGGTACGGAGTTGGGTTGAGGTTGAGGGTGTGGTATGGTGGTGGGTGAGCTTGAGGTTGTGGTACGGAGGTGGGTGAGGGTGAGGTTGTGGTACGGAGGTGGGTGAGGGTGAGGTTGTGGTACAGAGGTGGGTGAGGTTGAGGTTATGGTACGGAGTTGGGTTGAGGTTGAGGGTGTGGTATGGTGGTGGGTTGAGGTTGAGGGTGTGGTATGGAGGTGAGTGAAGTTGAGGTTGTGGTACGGAGGTGAATGAGGTTGTGGTGCAGAGGTGAGTGAGGTTGAGGTTGTGGTATGGTGTTGGGTGAGCTTGAGGTTGTGGTATGGAAGTGAGTGAGGTTGAGGTTGTGGTATGGAGGTGAGTGAGGTTGAGGTTGTGGTATGGAGTTGGGTTGAGGTTGAGGGTGTGGTACAGAGTTGGGTTGAGGTTGAGGTTGTGGTATGGAGGTGAGTGAGGTTGAGGTTGTGGTACAGAGGTGAGTGAGTTTGAGGTTGTGGTACGGAGGTGAGTGAGGTTAAGGTTGTGGTACGGAGTTGGGTTGAGGTTGAGGGTGTGGTACAGAGTTGGGTTGAGGTTGAGGGTGTGGTACGGAGGTGAGTGAGTTTGAGGTTGTGGTACGGAGGTGAGTGAGGTTAAGGTTGTGGTACGGAGTTGGGTTGAGGTTGAGGGTGTGGTATGGTGGTGAGTGAGGTTGAGGTTGTGGTACGGAGGTGAGTGAGGTTGAGGTTGTGGTATGGAGTTGGGTTGAGGTTGAGGGTGTGGTACAGAGTTGGGTTGAGGTTGAGGTTGTGGTACGGAGGTGAGTGAGGTTGAGGTTGTGGTATGGAGTTGGGTTGAGGTTGAGGGTGTGGTACAGAGTTGGGTTGAGGTTGAGGGTGTGGTACGGAGGTGAGTGAGGTTGAGGTTGTGGTACGGAGGTAAGTGAGGTTAAGGTTGTGGTACGGAGGTGGGGTGTTCATATAGTCTAATGGAAAGACCTCGACCAATGATCCAAAGACACAAGTTCATCTTCAAGCAAAGTAGCTTTAAGCCAATTAAATCCACATGAGAACCATGTTTATTATCTCCGACATACTGAATGTCATGTTGTTTCCTGGCGGCAGTACAGTGTAGGACATAAAATTTACTGTAAGTTACAAAAATAAATAAAAAATGCAGAAGAAACATGAAGTAGTGTTCATAGGTTTATGGACTGTTCAGAAATCTCATGTTCGAGGGCAAGAAGCTGTTCCCCGCTGAGTGTGCATCTTTAGACTTCTGTACCTCCTCCCCGATGGAAGTAACTGAAAAGGGCATGTCCCTGATGGTGGGCATCTTTAATGACGGATACCGGATGTGATTGAACCTTGTGTTGGGGAGTGCCAGAGAAAAACTTGAGAGGCCCAGTCAACATTAGTAGAGAGTTGGGAGAACGAAGGCACACTTTGTCAAACAATCAACATATCACAATTAATGTTTCCTATCAGGTTTTTTTTGGAAGAGCTGCGCAGACCAACCATTGCCCTGAGCAGGAAATGTTTACACAACCTGGAAAGTGAATGGCAGTTTAAATGGCATTGGCGTTCAGTGGGCTGGCATTTTATTAACAATGAGCTACCAGCTTCCATTCAGCTGGCTGGCTCCACGCTCTTGTTCTTTCATTGATCCTGTTTACAGTTACTACTCTATTGACCTTCTGAGGATGCCCACAGGGAGAAGAATATCAGGGTTGTACATGGTGATATGTATGTATTCTGATAATAAATTTTACTTTTAACTTTGGCTTATAGTCATTAACACATAACCACTACACACCTGAGAAAGGTGTAAGCCAAAGTAAAGACCATAAGACACAGGAGCAGAATTAGGCCATTCGCCCACCTAGTCTGCTCCACCATTCCATCATGGCTGATTTATTATTTCTCTCAATCCCATTCTTCTGTTTTCTCTCCATAACCTTTCACATCAGGACCAATCAAGAACCTGTCAGCCTCCACTTTAAATATAGTCAATGGCTTGGCCTCCATAGGCGTTCATGGCAATGAATTCCACAGATTCACCACCCTCTGGCTTAAGAAATTCCTCCTTATCTCTGTTCTAAATGGATGTCCCTCTTTTCTGAGGCTGTGCCCTCTGGTCTTAGACTCCCCCACTATAGGAAACATCCTCTCCACATTCACTCTATCTGTGTCCTCTGGTCTTAGACTCCCCCCACTATAGGAAACATCCTCTCCACATTCACTCTATCTGTGTCCTCTGGTCTTAGACTCCCCCCACTATAGGAAACATCCTCTCCACATTCACTCTATCTGTGTCCTCTGGTCTTAGACTCCCCCCACTATAGGAAACATCCTCTCCACATTCACTCTATCTGTGTCCTCTGGTCTTAGACTCCCCCCACTATAGGAAACATCCTCTCCACATTCACTCTATCTGTGTCCTCTGGTCTTAGACTCCCCCCACTATAGGAAACATCCTCTCCACATCCACTCTATCTGTGTCCTCTGCTCCCAGACTCCCCCACTATAGGAAACATCCTCTCCACATCCACTCTATCTGTGTCCTCTGGTCTTAGACTCCCCCACTATAGGAAACATCCTCTCCACATTCACTCTATCTGTGTCCTCTGGTCTTAGACTCCCCCCACTATAGGAAACATCCTCTCCACATTCACTCTATCTGTGTCCTCTGGTCTTAGACTCCCCCCACTATAGGAAACATCCTCTCCACATTCACTCTATCTGTGTCCTCTGGTCTTAGACTCCCCCCACTATAGGAAACATCCTCTCCACATTCACTCTATCTGTGTCCTCTGGTCTTAGACTCCCCCCACTATAGGAAACATCCTCTCCACATTCACTCTATCTGTGTCCTCTGGTCTTAGACTCCCCCCACTATAGGAAACATCCTCTCCACATTCACTCTATCTGTGTCCTCTGGTCTTAGACTCCCCCCACTATAGGAAACATCCTCTCCACATCCACTCTATCTGTGTCCTCTGCTCCCAGACTCCCCCACTATAGGAAACATCCTCTCCACATCCACTCTATCTGTGTCCTCTGGTCCTAGACTCCTCACTATAGGAAACATCCTCTCTACATCCACTCTATCTGTGTCCTCTGGTCCTAGACTCCCTCACTATAGGAAACATCCTCTCCACATCCACTCTATCTGTGCCCTCTGGTCTTAGACTCCCCCCACTATAGGAAACATCCTCTCCACATTCACTCTATCTAGGCTTTTCAATATTTGATAGGGTTCAATGAGATCCACCTTCATTCTTCTAAACTCCAGCCAGTACATCAAACACTCTTAACATTAAACCTTTCAAGATGAGTTTCAGAAGTGAGGAGATGAATATAACTCCAATATAATGTATTTCTCATGTATTTCCCTTCTGGCAAGATCAGCGGGTGGTGATGAAGAATTAAATACCTGATCAAAATTTCCTGATAGATACAGGTACATCTATGATCCTTGCTGTGTGCTGGAGGCAGTTCTCCTGCCCTGATCTCAGTATCTAGGCCTTACATTCTGTTCTGCTCACTATTTTTTGCTCTTGGCCTGTGTGCATCCCTTTTGCCTCACTCGCTCTTTCCTTTCTGATACAGTTCAGTTCATTTCTTACTTTATTCCCGAGCTCAGTGCTGCATGAAAATCCTTTTAGGATGTTTTTAATTTTCTGCCTCAGGTCATCCTCAGCTTATTACTGGATCTGGTACATTAATGGAAAATGAAATATTCAGTGCATCCAAATGAACAGACCTGCATTTTACAGATGAAACTGCAGAGTGCTAAAGGAGATGGAAGAAAGCCAAGCAGAGTTTGAGACACCAAGTGTGAACTAGCTGCATCTCTTCCACACAGTGCTACCTTCCTTATTCTAGCTCAATGCACTGTGTAATGACCTGATTTGTATAAACCGTATGCTAGACAAGCCTTTTACTGCACCCTAGTACATGTGACAATAATAAACCAATACCACGCTCAGTACCAGTATAACAAACACAGGATGGTGGAAGAACTCAGCAGATTAGGCAGCATCTATGGAAAGGATTAAACAGGCAACGTTTCAGGCCGAGACCCTTCAGTCCTGATGGCATGTTGAATCTTTATTCCTTTCCACAGATGCTACCTCACTTCTGAGTTCCTCCAGCATTTTGTATGTGTTACTCCGCATTTCCAGCATCTGCAGGATCCCCTGCGTTTATGATTTGCCAAACCCAATTGCAATACTTCCTCTGCAAAATGCTTTGAAGGACAGGGTGCACAAAGGGAAAGCAGGGAGGGTGGGTTGAAAAGGGGATGTCGAAGCCGTTATCAGTTCTCTGGTTGCCTTGTACTCTGTGTTGACATTTATTATGTTCTTCATGATATCCAGTCGGTTGAGAGGGGATGTGGTAAAAACCAAGGCAATAAGTTACATATCTTTGCTTATTTTTGGCAGCTTGTGGCCTGCATTTCTGCTAATTGCTAATAAAGTAACAAACAAAGGTTTCGATTTTTGGAGCATCTTTGGAGCTGTGGGCATGTCACACAAGATTCACAGTCCATACAGTCACAGGCAAGCCACAAAAGCTTTGTTTTGGTTTGTGATTAGTTTTGGCTCTGCAAGGAAGAATCATACTTACTTATTTAAACACGTCACCCCTACTGTGGCATTGGCCACCACCGCAGGTCACCAGAGTCCTCTGTTCTGGACCAATCTTCCAAGTTGTCTCCAGTTGTAGCCCAGCTTGAAAGGTCCTTCCTCTTCCCGGAATGAGGTCTTTGGAGCTTCTGTTGGCGTTTATGTAGCCCTGGGGTTTTATGGATTGGGGTCTCTAGCCCTCTCCTCAATCCTTCTCCTTTCATAGCCAGGCTTGAGACTGTCCATGACGGAGTTTGGGAGAATCATAGTGAAATAGCTCAACTTAAACAGCAACTTTCATAACCTTAAATGCCTGAAGTCCTTCACAGTCAATGAAGCAATTTTCCTGTACTTACTTTCAGGGTGTGTGGTGGCTAATTTATCAACTCTCCAATAGCAAGGCCCTGCAGATAACAATTTGATAACCAATTAGTGTGTTTCTTGTTGATTATTGGTTAAAGGATGAATGGTGCTGTAGGAGAGCTGATTCTCTGTGTGGATGCCTTGAACTTCCATTAAGTATCGCTTTACTGCCCACTCCACCCTGTCTGTTAACCTGTTTCAAAGAAGACCAGAAGACAAAGGAGCAGAATTTGGCCATTTGGCCCATTGAGTCTGCTCTGTCATTCCATCATGGCTGATTTATGCCAAAATAAGCAGCCAATCACAAACATCTTATTTTCCAACTTTGTACATTACAGCCTTAGTGTTCAAAGTTGAATTCAATAATTTCAGATAACCAGCCTTTCCACAGCAACAAGCAATCTGCTGGAGGAATGCAGTGGGCTGGGCAGTGTCTGCAGTGGGAGGTGGGGGAAATCATCAACATTTTGGGGCAAAGCTTTAAAAAGACCTTTCTTTTTAGACCAAAGACCCAAGAGCAGAATTGGCTCATTTGGCCCATTATGCCTGCTTCGCCATTCCATCATGGTTGATGTAATATCACTCTCCACACCATTCTCCTGCTTCTCCCGTAACATTTGAAGCTCTATTTAATCAAGAGGCAGTCAACCTCTGCCTTAAGTATAACCAATGACTTGGCCTGCACAGCAGACAACACTGACCAGTGCAGGGCCTCTAAATAATCTGGAATTGTAATTCATTGAGACAGCTTTGCTTTTGAATGATAGAGTCACAGAACATGGCAGCACAGAAACGGGCCCTTTGGCCCATCTAGTCCGTGCCAAACTATTATTCTTCCCAGTCCTATTTATCCGCACTTGGACCAAAGCCCTCCACACCCCTTTGAAGAGCCTAGGAATAAGTTACTATGGTAACAGCAACATGCAAAGACAAGTAGCAACAGGTAAGTATACCAAAAACAAGGACCATTAATTATGCACTTACACATACCACAGTTCCAACGAAGTTGAAAACAAAGTATGAAGAGATTATCCCCAATAGTCCCTAGCAATGAGTAGAAACAAAGTCACTGGAGAGACACAGAAGCTAGAGGATATAGAAGTCTTTATTCAGCAAAACGAGCAGCAGGCATCATATCCAACACAGTTTTGGAGGAAGAGGCCTGCCTGACCCAATATTACATGACATTTTTTTTATGTTAAGGATCAACGGTAGCTACAGGACAATTCTATAGTTACTATCTATCCACAATGCTTCCTTCGAACTACAGTAAATATAATTTTCAAAAACTTCCTTCTTTACACCCATACTCAAAATGAATGTTAATTCCCTTTGACTCTGGGCTGCATTCATGCATATGCAGGAATTTGCGGTGAAATGGACTGTTTTTCTCTTTGAGAGCAACACCCCCCTCCCCACCCACAGATGCAGCTCCAAGGACACCATTGTTCAGAGCTGCGGTTTAAACTCAATCTACAATCCACGTTCAGGTCTAAAGGCTGGCTGCTGTTGACATTAGTATTTGCTATATAGCATAACTCCAGAATACACCCGAAGAAAAACCTCCCAATTAATGAGCGGAGAATTATTCCAATACTTCTTTAATTGCAGCTGGTTGCAAACTTGCAGGCTTGTTTTCACCTGGTATTGATGAAAGCACAAAATTACCGGCCGTGGGCGGGAACCCAGAGTTGCACGGGGAACGTAGATCCTGTGTGCCCTTTCAAGCTCAGGTGGAGTCGGAAGAAATTCTTTCCCAAAAATCTCACAGAGAAAATCAGAAAAAAATTTCACGGGAGAGCCCTGTTCGGTGGCCTCTGGCAAACCAAGAATTCGTAGATTGCGACGTCTGCTGCGGTTTTCAAGATCCACTATTTTGGAAAAAAGCTTACAAACCTGCTGCTCCAGGCTGGAGCACAGGGTTTCCAAATATTGGGCACGGCGTTTTAAATCTTCAGAAGCCGAGTCGATGCAAGATAAATGTTCGGCATGTTCGGCCACTCTAGCGTTGATCTGATCCAATTTGACATCCAGCTGGTTGAAAGAAGTTCTAAATTCCTTTAAAATATCTTGTCGATGCTGTTCCAAAGCAGCGAAAATGTCAGCCGGCAAAGTTGAAGAAATTTCTTTTTTCCCGGTTTTAGTACTTTTGTTAGACATTGTAAGATAGATGCGTTCGCAGGCAAGTAAGAGAAACCTAATAAAATACCTAACTAAGGTTTAAGAATGGAGACATATAGTGCAAAGGTAGGGAAAATGACGGAGCAAAAGTTCAGAGCAGCTAAACAGTCGCCATCTTGCCGGAAGTCCCCCTGCAGGCTTGTTTTAAGATGGGGGTGATGGATTAAAAAAAAAGTTAGAATCCTCAGCATGTTATTAAACACACTCAGAATGACCATTATCCCTTGAGTCGCTGTCATTGCAGAAATTACAGGAAGGTGTTAAATATATTCAGCAACCCAACAAACTGTCCTCGTTCCTTCCACATTTGACCCAGAGTGGTCCAAGACTGAAAACTCACCTCATTTTCATGGAAGTAATTTAACTTGGCAATCTTCTGATTCGAAGGAGGAAACCAAGACTCAATGATAAATTTGGCTCAGAACCTGCTGCTGAATGGGTTCAATGTTTAATCACCCAGCAACTCACAATGAAGAGGAGAAAGTTAGTGTGAGCTGCAGTTCAAGTCAAGTCAAGTCAAGTCAAGTCACTTTTATTGTCATTTCCACCATAACTGCTGGTACAGTACATAGTAAAAATGAGACGACGTTTTTCAGGACCATGGTGTTACATGACACAGTACAAAAACTAGACTGAATTACGTAAAAAAACAACACAGAGAAAGCTACACTAAACTACAGACCTACACAGGACTGCATAAAGTGCACAAAAACAGTGCAGGCATTACAATAAATAATTAACAGGACAATAGAGCAAGGTGTCAGTCCAGGCTTCGGGTATTGAGGAGTCTGATAGCTTGGGGGAAGAAACTGTTACATAGTCTGGTCATGAGAGCCCGAATGCTTTGGAGCCTTTTCCCAGACGGCAGGAGGGAGAAGAGATTGTATGGGGGGTGCATGGGGTTCTTCATAATGCTGTTTCCTTTGTGGATGCAGCGTGTAGTGTAAATGTCCGTGATGGCGGGAAGAGAGACCCCGATGATCTTCTCAGCTGACCTCACTATCCGCTGCAGGGCCTTGTGATCCGAAATGGTGCAACTTCCAAACCAGGCAGTGATGCGGCTGCTCAGGATGCTCTCAATACAACCCGTGTAGAATGTGATGAGTATGGGGGGTGGGAGATGGACTTTCCTCAGCCTTCGCAGGAAGTAGAGATGCTGCTGGGCTTTCTTTGCTATGGAGCTGGTGTTGAGGGACCAGGTGAGATTCTCCACCAGGTGAACACCAAGAAATTTGGTGCTCTTTACGATCTCTACTGAGGAGCCGTCGATGTTCAGCGGGGAGTGGTCGCTTCGTGCCCTCCTGAAGTCAACAACCAGCTCTTTTGTTTTGTTCACATTAAGAGACAGGTTGTTGGCTCTGCACCAGTCCGTTAGCCGCTGCACCTCCTCTCTGTAAGCTGACTCGTCGTTCTTGCTGATGAGACCCACCACGGTTGTGTCATCGGCGAACTTTATGATGTGGTTCGAGCTGTGTTGCAGCACAGTCGTGGGTCAGCAGAGTGAACAGCAGTGGACTGAGCACACAACCCTGGGGAGCCCCCATGCTCAGTGTGATGGTGTTGGAGATGCTGCTCCTGATCCGGACTGACTGAGGTCTCCCAGTCAGGAAGTATCAAAGTATCAAAGTGGTAAGTGCCTTTAACGAGCTGGTGAATATCAGGAGTTTGTTTCCACCCATTCATTGACAAAGCCACTGTTTATTATGGTGAACGTTTCATGCCATTTGGTTGGAGGCTATCCAAACAGAATATACCACATTGATTTCTCCAACTTCCTGTAACTTCTCCCCCTTCCCCCTTCATTTCTTTTCCATCCCCATTCTGGCTCCCCTCTTGCCCCTTCTCTTCTCCTCACCTGCCCAACACCTCCCTCTGGTGCCCCTCCTTGTTCCTTTTCTCCATTGGTCCACTCTCCTTCCTTCTTCATCAGCCCTGTACCTCTTCAACCTATCGCCTCCCATGCTTCTCATTTCCTTCCCCCTTCCTCCCCATACACTCACCTTCTCCTGGTATCACCTATCTCCTTCCAGCTGGTACTTCCTCCTGTCTTCCCCACCTTTTTATTCGGAATTCCTCTCCAATCCTTTCCATTCCTCATGAAGAGTCTCAGCCTGAAACGTTGACTCTTTTTTCCTCTCCAGGAACAGAGTCTGACCCGCTGAGTTCCTCCAGCATTTTGTGTCAGTTACTCTGGATTTCCAGCATCTGCAGAATCTCTTCTGTTCACTGTTTATTGTCTATTTCTATCTTGTTTGCTGACCATGGGACTGAACAAACTAGATAAAGATGAACAATAAAACAGCAGGCTGGTCATCACTGCCTCCCCGACCTACAGACTCACTTTCCAGGACACTTCACAATTCATTCTCAATATCATTTTTATTTGCAGTTTGTCTTCTTTCACACATTGTCAATCTTTGACTGTTTACGATAGATTTCCTAAAATTCTATTGTATTTCATTTCCCCCTGCTAGAAAATGAATCTCAATGCTGAGATACATCCTAGGGTGCGCTGGGACACAGCATCAGTGACGTAACCTGTGGTCATCGGGTGTTTCGGGTCTTTCAGCATCAGACACTCTTGTCCAGGCGACTCAGCCAGGGTTGATCAGGCTCCAGCAGCTTTGGTCCATGGGTTACACCTCTTGATCCACAGCCATCTGGAGACTCACTCAGCAGCCTCTGTGATGGTCCTGCTGGCTCTTTTCTTTGCAGCCCCCATATTACCAAGGAGACGGCAGGCTCAAGGTAGTACATGGTCACATATTATATGCAAGGTTCGATTGTTTATTGTCATTCGTCAGTACGCCAGTGGAAAGGAGAACAAAATGATTGTCACTATGGATGCAATGCAGTGTTAAAAAAGCCATAATAAGCATGAAAAACACAGTTTTAAAAAATGAATTTTAACAGATTTACAGATTTCAATTGCTGAGGAGACTTGGAATGAAAATTTTAAATTGTTTAACACTTCATCACTTTCTGTTCGCCACTCCCTCCTACAATTTAAAGTGGTCCACTCTCCTTGGACATCTATCACATGTCCAAAGACAAGCTATTTCGTTTTTATCCGGCAATATCTCCCTATTGTGATAGATGTAACAATGGAGAGGCTTCACTAATCCACGTGTTTTGGACATGTCCGAGTCTTGAAAAATACTAGAAGGAAGTATTCCAAACTTTTTCTGTACTTTTTAAAGTAAATTCTAAACTTAACCCTTTGACTGCCTTGTTTGGTATTGTTGGAGAAAAGGGCATAACTTTGGAGACATCTGATTTGCATATATTGGCTTTTATTTCTGTTATAGCTAGGAGAGCGGTGTTGCTTAAATGGAAGGATGTTGCTTCGCCTACTCACGCTCAATGGTTATGATATTACAATTCAATTAATGTACGTGTTTGATTATGAATATAGGGTACTGCGATTGCATGATTTAAATATAATGTATTTGGTACTATTCTATCTTTCTTTGATTCATAATATATATCCTCATCTACTCTGTATTCTTCTATGTGAAAATTAATAAAAATACTGAAAAAGAAAAGAAGAAACAAAAAAATCACAATCAATATAAATGTAATTCTATAAAACACTATGTACAAATAACTGTTATATACATAGACTGATTGTATGTAGATAAAGTAATGTGAGGTGATGTGTATGAGGTGCTGGTGGGAGGTGGTGGCATTGACACTGTGAACAAAGTCACCAAAGAGACATGGAAGCTGGTGGATATAGAAGTCTTAATTCAGCAAAACGAGCAGCAGGCATCATTATATGCTGAAGATCAAAGGTTACAGTGGGACAATTCATTAGTTACTAAATATGCACAATGCTTCCCTTGAGTTACATACAGTTTTCAAACACCTCCATCCTCACACCCACACTCCAGACACCCAAAATGAATGCTAATCCCCATTGACTCTGGGCTGTGTCCATGCATATGCAGGCACCTGCAGTCAAGTGGGGTGTTTCTTTCTTCATGAGCAACCCCCTAAATGCAGCTTTGGGAAGACCATTCCTCTGGGAGCATTTTAAACTTAATCTACAATCCATGTTCAAGAAGATTGGCTGCTGTTGTAATGTGTATTTGCTATATACTCCAGAATACACCTAACAGGTGGGGGGGGGGGGGGGTGAGTTAATGGATGCAGGTGTTAATCAACCTGACGGCATGGGGGTAGTAACTGTTTTTGAGTCCGGTAGGCATGGCTTGGCTCCTGTGTAGCCTCTTTCCTGAGGGGAGTGAGACAAACAGTCCATGAGCAGGGTGAGAAGGATTCTTCATGATATTGCTAGCCTTTTCCTGGCACCTTTCTGTATATATGTCCTTGATGCCACGTAGACTGGTGCCAGTGATGTGTTGGGCAGTTTCAACTTCCCGTTGTAGAGCCTTTCTATCTGCCATGCTGTGATGCATGCACTTGGACAATAAACTTACTTCGAACTTTGAACTATAGAGTGGACAGAGTATCTGTTTCCCGGGGTTGAAATGTCTAATACCAGAAGGCATTCATTGAAGGTGACAGGGGGTAGGTTCAAAGGGGACGTGAGGGTAAGTTTTTTACTCAAAGAGTGGTGGACGCCTGGAAAACGCTACCTGGTAGGGTGGTAGAGGCAAATACATTAGAGGCTTTTAAGGGACATTTGAATAGGCACATGGATGTAAGGAAGATGGAGGGATATGGACATGGTGTAGGTAGGAGGGATTAGTGTTTGGGTGTTTTAGATTTGCTCTTTAGCTGGTTCAGCACAACACTGTGGGCCAAACGGCCTGATCCTGTGCTGTACTCTCCCATTTGCTCTTGAACTGAGTAATCTGCTTGGTCATTCCCAAGAGTAGTGAAGAGTGAACCATATGTTGAGGGCCTTAATCACATGCCGCCTAGATTAGACAAGGAAGCAGATGTCCTCTCTTAATAGACATCAGTGAAGACAATGCGTCTTACCGTTAATCAAGTCAATATCATAACGGATAAAAGCTTCACTCCAGAAGTACTAATGACAGTCTATTTAACCACCTGAGTGTAAGTTACTCAACTGTTGTGTTAAGAATCATACCTTTTTCTGTCCAGTCTTCTAGATTATGAAATCAGTAGATGAACTTCATGGCTACCATTTACCTTTGCTGTGCTTGCTCATAATTACTCACAAAATTTTCAGCAAAAAACATTAAGAATTTTACCCTGTAACAAGAGAATCCTCTGAACATTTATTTTCCTCCAATATCACACAATTTTTCAAGCTCTGAAAGGAAGATCTCATTCCTGCAGATGGTAAATTGTTGCTAGAGTCTTTTAAAATCTAAGTATTAATATTCTATTTAAAACTTTTCTTTCTCCCTTTATTTTCCCTTCCTGAATTTGCTTGCATTTCAATGTCTGCCATTTTCTTCTCCACCATCCCTCTGTTTTCCTCTTAGTCATTGAATCTCATGAGCTAAGAGATAATTGGTTTTGACATTTGCTGAGATCCCAGATGCCCATTGGCTTTGCAGAGTTGTTATCAGCATATACTCCCTGTGAGTTATGAAGTAAAACATTTTCCAGCCTAAGAGTGAAGAAATGTCTAATGATAACTGCAAGATACAATAACAGTTCCAGCAAGATCTGGGCAAATGCTCAACTCAAAATTCATTACATTAGAGAGCTGGTCAGCTCAAATTCATTAAATGGTATTCAATCGAGAAGGTATTCTTATCCTTCATTAGGATCAGTAAAGTAGAAAAAATAAATATGTATTTTGTTTGATGTAACTTATTCATTTCCCTATTTCCTGTCTAATACCTTTTCACATTGCACGCCATCCAATTGTTGGGTTATTAGGGCAGCTGATATGAATGGGTGACACAAACGTTTGGTCAAAGCTGTTGCTTTTAAGGAGTGTTACGAAGGAGCAGGAGTAGAGAGGTGTAAAGAGAGGTCATGAAAGTCACAGCTTGAAATGTAGAATTTGTGACATTGGAGATATTTATTCCCCTTCACCTCATCTCACCCATCTCCTGCCAACTTGTACTCCTTCCCCTCCCCCCACCTTCTTATTCTGGCTTCTTCCGCCTTCCTTTCCGGTCCTGATGAAGGGTCTTGACTCAAACTGTCGACTGTTCGTTCATTTCCATAAATGCTGCCTGACGCGCTGATTTCCTCCAGCACTTTTGTGTGTGTGTGTTATTCTGGATTTCTGGCATCTGCAGAATCTCTTGTGTTCACTGAACAGGAACAGCGAGAAGCAGAGAAGTGTGAAATGAGATTATTAAAGTCACACCTTGAAAGGTAGACTCTCTAACATTCCTTGGAATTTAGAAGATTGAGAGGAGATCTGATAGAGATAATTACGAGGGGTATATATAGGGTAATGCAAGCAGGCTTTTTCCACCGAGGCTGGGTGGGACTACAACTAGAGGTCATGGGTTAAGGGTGAAAGACAAACTGTTTAAGGGGAAGATGAGGGGAAACTGCTTCACTCAGAGGGTTGTGAGAGTGTGGAACAAGCTGCCAGCGCAAGTGGTGCATGCAAACTCGATTTTGATGTTTAAGAGAAACTTGGATAGGTACATGGATGGTAAGGCTATGGAGGGCTATGGTCCAGTGGAGGTTGATGGCACTAGGCAGCTTAAATGGTTCAGTGTGGACTAGATGGGCTGAAGGGCCTGTTTCTTTACTATGACTATAACTCTATATTCAAGTGAGAGATGTCCATGTCTGGACAAACTCTCTTTGTGGACTTCCAGAACGCTATTTGCTTGTGCTTATTGTTCGCATGACTTGTCTTTTTCTTCTCTGCACATTGGGTGTTTATCGGTCTTTTTTTTAATGGGTTCCATTGGGTTTCTTTGTTTTCTGGCTGCCTGCAAGGAGTATAATGTGTAGATACATTGATAAATGTATTTTGAACTTTTGAGTCTTGAGTGGGGAATACAGAATTCTTGGAGACAGGCAGAGACTGGGAGCAGATGTTGGGAATTGGACAAAAGGGTGATGAGGGTTTGGGGCACTCTCGAGCTCTGGGGTAAAGAAGAAAGTATGGTGTAATGGTGAGAACTACAAGTAAATTAGCTTGTGTAGAGCTATTCTGAAAGTTACTACAGTATTGAATCGGCTCCATCCCTCCTTCCAGTGCAGAAAACCCCCATCTCGTTGCTCATGTTGAATTCAAGAGCCGTAAGGTATTGTAGTGGCTGAATAAAACTCTGCCTAGACCGCACTTGGAATATTGTGTTCAGTACCGGTCAGCTCATTATTGGAAAGATGTAGATGTTTTAGAGAGGGTGCAAAGGAGATTTAACAGGACGCTGCATGGATTTGAGAATCTGTCTCATGAGGATAGGTTCGGCAAGCTAGGGCTTTTCTTCTTCATGCAAAGGAGAGTGAGAGACAACTTTTAGAGGTGTGTAAAATGATAAGACACGTTGATCGAGTGGATAGCCAAAGTTTTCTTCCCATATTGGAAATGGCTAATAGGAGGCATAATTTTAAAGTGATTGCAAGGAAGTATAGGGGGGGATGTCAGAGGGAAGGTTTTTACACAGAGAATGGTCACTACATGGTACACATGGAACCAGGGGTGGTGATAGAGGCAGATACATTAGGGCCATTTAAGAAACTCTTAGATCGATGCATGAATGATAGAAAAGTGGAGGGAGATGTAGGATTAAAGGGTTAGCTTGACCTTGGAGTAGGTTGAAAGGTCAGCACAACTTCGTGGGCTGATGGTCCTGTACTGTGCTGAAGAGTCCCATGTTCAATGCTGGATTTCTACTGGATAATTGTGTCCAAGGGTTACCCAAGTTCCTGCACGAGAAACAGCCTCTCCTCAGACAGATGCATCATTTAGTTGGCAAGCTTAAAATTATTAGCGGGGACACTTGGAATTATTGATCAACACCATTGGGTACAACTTCCCCTTCTTGAAGTCCACAATCAATTCCTTAATCTTGCTGATTCTGAGTGAAAGGTTCTTGTTGCAACACCACTCAACCAGCTGATCTATTTTATTCCTGTACACCTCTTCATCACCATCTGAGATTCCGACAACAATCGCACATAACAGAACAAACAACCGATGTGCAAAAGACAACAAACCGTGTAAATGCAAAAGAAAAAGATACAATAATAATAAACAAATGAGCAATAAATATGAAGAACATTGATGAAAAGTCCTTGGAAGTGAGTTCATAGATCACGGGAACACTTCAGTGAAGGGGCAAGTGAAGTTGAGTGAAGTTATCCCCTCTGGTTCAAGAGCCTGATGGTTGAAGGTTACTAACTGCTCCTGAACCTGCTGCAGTGGGTCTTGAGGCTCTTGTACCTTCTTCCTGATGACAATACTGAAAAGAGAACATGTCCTGAGTGGTGGGGTTTCCCTGATAATGGATGCAGCTTTCCTGCGACAGCACTCTTTGTGGATGTGCTCAATTCTGAAGAGAGCTTTATTCATAAATGACTGGGCCATATCCACTACTTTTTGTAGGATTTTCTGCTCAAGGGCACTGGTGTTTCCATGCTAAGTTGTGATACAGCCAGTCTCCACCACACTTCTACAGAAGCTTGTCAAAGTTTTAGGTGTCGTGCTGAATCTTCACAAACTTCTAAGGAAGTCGAGGTGCTACCGTGCTTTCTTAGAGCATAAGACCATAAGATGTAGGAGCAGAGTTAGGCCATTTATCCCATCGAGTCTGCGCTGCCATTTCATCATGGCTGATCCAATATTCCTCTCAGCCCCAATCTTCTGCCTTCCCATTGTATTCCTTCATGCCCTGACCAATAAAGAATCTTTCAACCTTTGCCTTAAATATACCCAATGACTTGGTCTCCACAGCTGCCTGTGGCAAAGGATTCCACAGATTCACCACTCTCCGGCTAAAGGAATTCCTCCTCATTTCCGTTCTAAAAGGACAGCTGTCTATTCTGAGGCTGTATCGTCTGGTCTTAGACACTCCCACCATAGGAAACATCCTCTCCACATCCACTCTATCAAGGCCTTTCACTATTCGATAGGTTTCTATGTGGTCACCCCTCATTGTAACTTGTAGACCACATCCTTACTACTGTTTGGGGTTCTGTATATAATTCCCATCAGGGTCTTTTTACCCTTGCAGTTCCTTAGCTCTATCCATAATGATTCAACACCTTCCAACCCTATGTCACCTATTTCTAAAGATTTAATTTCATTTTTTACCAACAGAGCCATGCCACCCCCTCTGCCTTCCTGCCTGTCCTTTTGATACAACAATAATCTTCTTTCAGCCATGACTCAGTGATGCCTACTACATCATACTTGCCAATCCATAACTATGCTACAAGCTCATCGACCTTATTCTGCAAACTGCGTATTCAAATATTACACATTTAGCCCTGTACTCACCTTTTTCAATTTTGTCCATCTTTAAGTTACACCTCATCCTATTGACTGCAATTTTGAAGATTTGGAGGATGTAATCATCGAAAACATTGTATGAGAGGAGTCCATTATCTACACCCTGTGTCTGTGCTGATTTTGTTCAATTACAGTCAATCAATGGATGAATTCCTCCATTGATAACTATTAGGAACTAATACAGTTTTATAGTACTGTAGTATTTGTAATGCTATAAATTGTTCTGTATTTCATTTAAATACATAATGTTACTCAGTTAAATGGTAGTTTGTCTTTTTTGTACCTTTTTAACTATTTCTATGAAACTTCAGCTAACTGAGACAGTTGCTTAATTGGGCCATAATGTAGCCGTCCCAATGTGTCTGAATTAATTGGAATCTACTGTATTCGTGAAAGAGGTAAATACGCACAGCGACCACTTTATAAGTTACACCCGTACACCTGCTCATTAATATAAATATCTAATCAGCCAATCATGTAGCAGCACCTTGGTGCATAAAAGCATGCAGACATGGTCAAGAGGTTCAGTTGTTGTTCAGACCAAACATCAGAATGGGGAAGAAATGTGACCTAAGTGACTTTGAATGTGCAGTGATTGTTGGCGCCAGTCGGGGTGGTTTGAGTATCACAGAATCTGCTGATCTCCTGGGATTTTCACACACAACAGTCTAGAGTTTACAGAGAATGGTGCAAAAAAAACATAAAACATCCAGGGAGCGGCAGGTCTGGTGGCAAAAAATGCCTTGTTAATGAGAGAAGAATGGCCAGACTGGTTCAAGCGAACAGGAAGGCAGCAATAACGCAAATAACCACTCCTTACAACAGCGGTATGCAGAAGAGCATCTGTGAATACACAACATGTCAAACCTTGAGTTGGATGGGCCACAGCGACCAATATAACACAAAGTTCCTCACCTGTGGCCACCTTATTAGTTACTCGTTCTAATAATGTGGTCACTGGGATTATATTTTTTTTTATTGAAATACGGTGCAGAACAGGCCCTTCAATCCTTTGAGCCACACCACCCAGCAAACCCTCATTTAACCCCAGCCTAATTTATAATGACCAACTAACTCATCAACCGGTACATCTTTGGACTGTGGGAGGAAACTGGGGCACCCAGAGGAAACCCATGCAGTTACAAGAAGAACATACAAACTCCTTACAGGCAGAGGTGAGAATTGAACTCAATGCTAAAGTGACCAAGAGATATAGGAGAGAAGGCAGGAGCTGGCCAAGGGGCTGAATGGCCTACTCCAGCTTCTGTTACTCATTGCTCCTGTGTTGGAACACCTTCTAATGTTTCCCTGGAATGGTATCAATGGAGACCCCAAATTCAGTGCTTCAGATCTTCAGATTTTTGCTTCCTTTATAAGCTACTACTGCAGGAACCCTCACATCTAATCAAATGTATGGATGAACAATTGCTTCCACTACATACTCAGCAGAGTCCAGCTGGCTGGAGTTAATGAGGCACTGTAAAACCATTCCTGCTCCCTTTGAAACATTTATCAGCTTATTTTTGCTCTTTAGTTTGCCCAAGATGCAAATTAAACTAACATTAAGAGGCAGTCATTTAGTTTACAAAAACCCGCAGTTTACTGCTGGCTGGTATATTAGAATGCAGAGAATTGTTACCAGATTTTTAATTACTTGTTTATATTTATCTAAAGGAGGCAAGCACTTGGGAACAGATATTTGCCTGCTTGCTACTTTCATGTGAGGATTAACTCATCACAGGGAAATTTCTCGGCTTACTATGGCCCTCACGGTAGCACTGCGGTCAGCACGATGTTATCTCAGTTCGGGGCGTCAGATTTCAGAATGCAATCCCGGCGTCCACTGTTAGGAGTCTCCATACGTTCTCCCCATGGAATGCATGGGTTTCCTCCGGGTGCTCCGGTTCCCCCCGAGAGGCCAAAGATGTACTGGTTAGTAGGTTAATTGGTCATTTTAAATTGCCCTGTGATTAGGTTAGGGTTAAAGTGATTGTTGCAGGGTTGCTGGTCCACGTACCTCAAAAGGCCAGTAGGCTTTATCTCAAAGTAAATAAAATAAATAATCACAAACACATTTACATTCAGCAAATTAATGAAAGTAGTTATGTGCTGGTTGTGGCTCAGAGCTACTGTTAAATCCCTTGACCTTCTGGATTCTCAATGCTTTTGACACCAAGATTGAGGATGATTTGCTTTCTTTCCAGATTTGTGCATTCCAAGGTGACTGGTCAATGCTCCCAAGCTATCAGATCATGTCCTGTCACCAGTAAATGTTCCTCTTCACCTATCTTTTCCCCTTACCCAGCAACACCCAGAAGCCCCTGGTAGAGGGCCCAATCTCCTGATGCAACTGCCCCTAACTCCAGGTTTAGTTCAGAACACACAAAATGGTGGAGGAGCTCAGCAGATCAGGCAGCGTCTATGGAGGGAAATAAACTGCTGACCTTTTGGCCCAAGACCTCTCTCCTCCCTTCTGCTCAATTCTTCCAGCAATTTTGTGTGCATTGCTCAAAATTTCCACCACCTACAGAGTCTCTTGTGATCACTACTTGCTGCTCCACTGACTGCAAAGCCTCTTTGAAAAAGCCTACTCTGAAGAAGTTTAAATCTTCTCTTCCGACAGTTCAGTGAGACCCTCTCTTACTGCTCCCCCTCCATGATCTCTGCTGCCTTCTGACTCCTTGACTCCTTGCTCACTCAGACTCAATTCCTTCTTCTCCAGCCTTTACCTTTCACACCCACCTAGCTTCACCTATTACCTTCTAGCTTGTCCCCCTTCCCCTCTCCTCTTCCTTTTCTTCTGGTATCTTCCTTCTTTTCCAGTCCTGAAGAAGAGTCTCAGTCTGAAACAGCAACTGCTTATTCATTTTCATGGACACTGCCTGACCTGCTGTGTTCCTTCAGCATTTTGTGCGTGTTGCTTTGGATTTCCAGCATCTACAGAATCTCTTCTGTCTCTGATTTGCTGCCCCACTGTGGTCTCTTCTAAGTATGTGTACCCAGAAGGAGTTTAGGTCCTCAGTGAGTCCCGTCTCACTGGCCCCCCTCTGTGAAGAAGAATCTCAGCAGGAAATGTCAGCTGCTTAGAGATGCCACCTGACCTGGTGAGTTCCTCCAGCATTTTGCTCAAGATTTCCAGCATCTGTAGAATCTCATGTCCAGGCTTAGATCATTGGTGACGATCACCTTACATTGTCTCTGGTCTCTGACCATTGCTGAACACCCCTCTGCCACCTAGTCTCTCACCATCCTCATCTTTGTCTTCTGACTGCTGGTTCTCTCTCTCCTCCCAAACCCTGGAACACCCTGAGGTCTAGATTGTATATTTTCTATTGTAGAAAGGTACAATTTTGGCAGTGCCCATTTATCAGAGTCTTGGGTCCATTAGAATTCCTCGGATTGTAGATTTGGACTCCAATTCAGGTTAATGATGTGTTCTAGTTTCTAGTTCTGGTCACTCTTTTTGTTGCTACTTTTGGGCAATTTTTGAATTGGGGCAGCCTGCAGAAAATGAACACTGTGCTGAACTGAACTGAAATATACCAATTGATTTTGTGTTTTATATTCTGTGTTTTCACTCGTTTTTGTCGCCGTTTGTGCGATTTTTTTTGCGCTTGGTGGGGAGGGGTGGTTTGATGTTTTTCTTTGAACAGGTTGGTTCCATGGTTCTTTTTGTTTCATGACTGTGGGAAGACAAATCTCAGGCTTGTGTACTGCATGCATACTTTGATAATAAACGTACTTTAAATCTTTGAATTATCCAAACTTTATCACATTGCTCTTATTTTAATAACTAAAGACCAAGGTTAGCTTTATTTGTCTCATGTACATCAAAACATACAGCAAAGCGGTTTACTTTGCATCATTGACCAACACAGTGCTGAGACCCAAGTTCTTTGGGCACACAGCCCAGGAAAGCGACACAGCAGACTTTAACACCATTAGTCAGTGAGTTGTTTGTTATGCCTCCCCTCTCGCTGTGAAATGGAGACACCTCCTTTTCCCTTATTAGGGAGAGAAACAGAGCCTGTGGTGTGTCAAACTACCAGGTGAACGATTAGTCTTTGGGCTACTGCAAGTCGGTGTCTTTATTGAAGCTTTGCTGCACATTTGAGAGCTCGGTGGAGGACGCTGATGCTCTTTTGATGGTGGGGGGCTTTGCTGCTGCTTATGTGTGGGAAGGGGGGAGTTGGGTGGGGGCTTTGGGGTGCTAACGTTTAACTGTCATTCATTCTTTGGGGCACTCCTCTGTTTTCGTGGATGTCTGCAAAGAAGAAGAATTTCAGGATGTATATTGTATACAATTCTCTGACATTAAACATACCTATTGAACAGCTCACAAGTGTCATCACTCTCCTGCTCTGACATAGCACACCCTCAACGTTTTAACCCTAACCCATTCGTCCATGGAATGTTGGAGGAAAGCAGAACATCAGGAGAAACCTGTGAGGTCATGGAGAGAACTTACAAATTCCTTGACACAGCAGCAGGAATTGAGCCCTGATCGGTGTTCACCGGTGTTGCACTAAACAATACGCTATCGTGCTACCCTGTACAGTAGAGTACATTAGGATGCTATGAACGACACCACAAACACCTGATTTTATTTTACTTAAAAGAAACAACTGGCCTCTGTGTTCTCATACAAGTTTTCCCAACTATGTGCAAGACAATTTGCCCAAATGACATAGAGTTTCACCCAGTTTTTATGTCTCTCAAAATCAACTGTATGATTTCCCAAGTATAATTACCCTCACTAAATAAGAACAGCAAACATTGGAAATGGTTTTAGGTACATACATAGGTACATAGGTACATAGGTACATACTTCACCCAAATTCACATGCATCGAACTTTATCCAAATGAATTGTTGGCTACCTACACCATGTGATAAGGTCTGCACTGCCCCAATCAGAAATCCATTGGTTTAATGCAGGGGCCTCCACCCCGGGGTCCACCGACCCCTTGCTTAATGGCATTGGTCCATAGCACAAAAAAGGTTGGGAACCCCTGGTTTAGTGCACGTTCAATGATCTGGCCCTCGGCTGAGCCAAAGCTAGCAGCAGTGGAATTAGAAATCTATTTTCTATTTGCTGTCCAGGGAATCCAACTGGAAGAATATGTGCATAATCAACACTCTGTTGCCAAAGTAACAAATAGAATGTTACCTAAAAACTGATCTCCAAATGACCGTCTCTGCTCTGAGGACTATCTTCTCCAAAAACGGCTTACCCAAAAAAACTGTGAGTGACAATGGACCACAATACACGTCAGAAGAAAAATGGCTTCAAACATTTCAAGTCAGCTTCTCACCAACAAATTATTTAGCTGAAAGGTTTGTCCAAATATTCGAAAATCATTAAAGCTATGGACAAGGAGGACATTTCTCATCAGCACAAGGTGGACAACTTCCTTTTTGTGTATCAAAACTCTGTTCATACAACGACAAATCAAACACCTGCAATGCTGCTCATGAACAGGAATCTGCAATCTTGCATAGACCTTCTGAAACCAGATCTACCGAGAGAAGTGCAGGATAAACCATTCAGCCAGTTGCCTGGTAAAACAGCAAGGTACTTTGAGGTTGGACAGGAAGTCCTAGCACATGGAAAACATCAACTCCCGGTAGGATAGCTACAAGAACCGGACCACTGATTTACACAGTGAATGCTGGAGATCAGACATTGAGACGTCACGTGGACCAGATACTCGATGCTCAGCCAAAGAACATACCTGTGTCGACTACATCCAACAAGACAAACACATTGCATCCACCGGTCTTACTTCTCAATGATGATCATGTCACTAACAGCAACGTGACACCTGCAACAGAGAAAGTTGCCTTTGACAAGACACCTGCCAAACCTGATGCCACTCAATAGCTCCAGAGGCAGTATCCCAACAGAAACAGAGTGTCACCCAAAAGGCTGGAACTTTAGTATAGGAAAGTTAGTTATGGACTATTATTTTAAGAAAAATCAAGCAAACACTGTTATTGTAAAAGTCAAGTCAAGTCAAGTCAACTTTGATTGTCATTTCGACCATAACTGCTGATACAGTGCATAGTAAAAATGAGACAACATTTTTCAGGACCATGGTTTACATGACACAGTACAAAAAACTAGACTGAACTACGTAATAAAAAAAAAACACAGACAAAGCTACATTAGACTACAGAACTACACTGAACTGCATAAAGTGCACAAAAACAGTGCAGACATTACAATAAATAATAAACAGGACAATAGGGCTGTAAGGTGTCAGTCCAGGCTCTGGGTATTGAGGAGTCTGATAGCTTGGGGGAAGAAACTGTTACATAGTCTGGCCGTGAGAGCCCGAATGCTTCGGAGCCTTTTCCCAGACGGCAGGAGGGAGAAGAGATTGTATGAGGGGTGCATGGTGTCCTTCATAATGCTGTTTCCTTTGTGGATGCAGCGTGTAGTGTAAATGTCCATAATGGTGGGAAGAGAGACCCCGATGATCTTCTCAGCTGACCTCACTATCTGCTGCAGGGTCTTGCGATCCGAGATGGTGCAATTTCCGAACCAGGCAGTGATGCAGCTGCTCAGGATGCTCTCAATACAACCCCTGTAGAACGTGATGAGGATGGGGGGTGGGAGATGGACTTTACTCAGCCTTCGCAGAAAGTAGAGATGCTGCTGGGCTTTCTTTGCTATGGAGCTGGTGTTGAGGGACCAGGTGAGAATCTCCGTCAGGTGAACACCAAGAAATTTGGTGCTCTTAACGATCTCTACTGAGGAGCCGTTGATGTTCAGTGGGGAGTGGTCGCTCCATGCCCTCCTGAAGTCAACAACCAGCTCTTTTGTTTTGTTCACATTAAGAGACAGGTTGTTGGCTCTGCACCAGTCCGTTAGCCGCTGCACCTCCTCTCTGTAAGCTGACTCGTCGTTCTTGCTGATGAGACCCACCACGGTTCTGTCATCGGCGAACTTGATGATATGGTTCGAGCTGTGTGTTGCAGCACAGTCGTGGGTCAGCAGAGTGAACAGCAGTGGACTGAGCACGCAACCCTGGGGAGCCCCCGTGCTCTGTGTGATGGTGTTGGAGATGCTGCTCCCGATCCGGAAAAAGCATGTTTATTTGAACGAGGTTTGTTAAAGGGAAATTGAACGTTGCTATATATAGAGTTTTATGTTACAGTAATCTAATGGGGAGGAAGTGTAGGGTGCAGATCTATTTCTTTTAGAGCAATGACTCCCCTTAGCACAAATTATTGACTAATAACTTACCCGTGTGCATTGATTTTTTACTTTCCCTGCAAAGTGAATTTACAAGTTAACTTCACCTCCGAGTGCGTGCCTTTATTTATTGGATATGTCGCTGTACAGGCACAACAACTTCACAACCTGCTGACTTCCTAGGATTTTTACACACAACATTACCTGGAGTTTACAGAAAATGGTTCCAAGAACAAAAAACATCCAGGCAGCAGAAGCTGCCTTGTTAATGAGAGAGATCAGAGGAGAATTCCCAGAGAGGAAGACAACAGTAACTCAGATAACCATTCATTACAGCAGGTAGAATACACAACACATGGAAACTTGAAGTGGACGGGCTACAGCAGCAGAAGACCATGAACATAGACTCGGTGGCCACCTCATTAGGTGCAGGAGGTAACGAAGTGGCCACTCAGTGTGTACAAAGGCAATGTGCTTGAATGTCATGGCAAGCGATTCCATAAGACCAGAAGGCATCGGAGCAGAATTAGGCCATTCAGCCCATTGAGTCTGTTCCACCATTCAATCATGGTTAATCCTCTTTTCCCCTCCTCAGCCCCACTCCCCAGACTTCTCCCCATAACCTTCGATGCCTTGTCCAATCAAGAATGTATCAATCTCTGCCTTAAATACACCCAACAACCTGCCCTCCACAGCTGCCTGTGGTAACAAACTTCACAAACACAAATCTCTTTTGTTGGAAAGGGCGATTACCTCGCACTTTTGTGGCACAAATATTACTTGCCACTGACCGGCCTATGCCTGAGTTCTGTCCAGGTCTTCCGTACATTTCCTGACATTTTTTTCATTCCTCTAATTTCTTCCTGTTTAACTCTGCTTGGGAGGAGTGTGTATTTAGCCGGTGTTCATTGTATGAAATGTTTAAATGTTACATTAATTAATCATACCCCATCAGATTAATCCATTGCCTGTCAGGCAAACACTTTGAACTTTTCATTGTGGTTGAGTGAATATTTGGCTCTTCCTTGTGGCTGACTCTTCAGTGTAGATTTTGCAGGATCTTATGCACCTTGTGGAATCCTGTGTAAATGTCCTGCCTTGAAATTGGATCTAGATCAATTAGAATTTCCCGACTGGCTCTTCAAAGTTCAAAGTATGTTTATCATCAAAGTATGCCTACGATATACAACCTTGAGAATCATCCTCTTGCAGGCAGTCACAAGCCACAATGGAAGTCACAAAACAAGAATGTCAGGTCGTGTACCGCACACACTCTCTGATATCCAATTACGCTATTTGAACCAATTGCACCACAAAGACAGTTAAGCACCCAAAGTGAAAAAGAAAGAACAAACTGTGCAAACAATTTAAAAAAAAGCAAACAAACAATCTACAGAACATGAACCGCAGAATCCCCAAACGTCAGCCTACAGCCACGCAGCCATCTCAGATTTGCAGCCGGTCCAGGAGCCCAACAGCTGTAGGCCACAGCTACAGAGCCAGGTTCAGCGCTAAGGCGAGTGCTGATGACTGCAGGCCGCAGCCGCAGAGTCAGTTCAAGGCTGTGGCGAGTAAAGTTTCCCAGAGTAGTGAGCTGAACAACAGTTCATCCTTCGCCCTTGGCCTCAATGCCTCTTGGGTCAAACACAATCCTCTGCCACCCCTTGAGGAATGTCCAAGAATCTTAGGAATTAAGTGCTAAGGTAACCCTGGAGAAAAATCACTGCAATATTTTCCCATGGTCATTTACCTCCATTTACTTATATAGGCCCATTGGAGAGAAGTGTTAAGCCATTTGATTTAAATTGAAATTCATTTAATTGGGTCACAAGGCCTTAGTTCTGATTGACCAAAAGCAACGGCCACAGAAGGAAGCAGGGTGAAGGTGGATTGTTGCAGCCTGATGCGATGAAAGCTCCTGGGGAACATTGAGGCAGTGTAATAATAATCTAATTCCATCCATTGTGCAGCTTAACCGGTGTTCTGGTCTAAATAACAGAAAAGGGAAAACTTCAGCAGCATTGCTTAGAGCAGGGAGATTCAGGGAGATTTATACTTTTGCAGGAGCTATATTTAAAACAGAGTCAGAAGCAGACTTTACTTTATGGTAATTTGCTTCCTAATTCAGAAGAGATTTCAATTTTATGAAGAATCATAACCAAAATTACCCTGGCATGGGAAGAAGTTTCTCGCCCATTGAATCTTTACCATCTTTCAGTAGACCAACGCAATGAATTTTATATTCCAACTTTTCCCACTTATCTGACAAATTATCCTCTGTCACATTCCTGTCCAATTCCCTTTAGATGCTGTGTCCTCTACCTTTATAGGCTGTGAGTTCTAGATCATAATGCATTAAAGATTTTCTTCAGATCTACCTTGAAACTCTTTCCCTTAACACTTGAACCATCTATTAGCCACTTGCCTGCTGGTGTGTAGGGCAGCAATGAAGGTTCTCCATCTCTGTCGGTGTTCAGGGCTTCCTTCATCGTGTCAGTAGCTTCCTCTCGGTTTTCACTACCGTCAGTCATGCAACTCCCCAGGCAGAGACTCAGGAATACTGTCACACTCAGATGTAGGAAATCCTTCACTGCTGTTTCTAACAGTTTTGTTTGACCAGTCAAGGTTGTTAACCCTAAGATGAACCCCTGAACCTGGAGGACCAGTGGACCACTCTTAGTCTGTACTCTACTCTTTGACCTGTTTGGCATGGGTGACCCTACCAAGACCCAAAGTATAAAGCCCTGACTCCAGCCATCATAGCTCTCTGAATCATTGAGGCACACAAGCCTCCAAACCACGACAAGGTTATGGTCCTCTGGGAGGTGAACTATTCAGTAATGGATACATAATATTTCTACTTACCTGACTAAACTAGTCATGATCAGTCCATCTCTTTCTTTGTCCCGGGAAACATTCCTGTTTATCTAGTCTAACTCCGGATCTGAAATTCCTCATGCACTCTAACAGTTCTCTGTACTCTCCCGAGGGCTTTTCCATTCTTCCCCAAGTGCAGAGACTAGATTGAGGTGCAGCACTCTATTCATGGGCAGACTGGCTATCGCCTTTATGACTTTAGGGCACCCAAAACCACTCTACACTCAATAAAGTACTCTGAAAGCTAGTCACTGTATGATGCAGAACAGACTTTATCTTTGGGCTAATTCTAAAGTAGATCTCAATAAAAATTACTTTGCAATCTAACTAATATTGTATTGGACATAATTGGGCAGTGCAGGCTCATTGAGCTGGAAGAGCCTGCTACTGAGCTGTATCTCTGAATATAATTTTTTAAAAATTGTTAATCTGGAAAACTGTAAGAACCGAGATCAAAAATTAGAGTTACATTTGGACTTCAAACTTCTGCTGCAATCCTTTCTACTTCAAAATAAAAAAAATCAGATCTGACTATTGAAGAATATTCAAATCCATTGAAAGTTCTCCCAAAGTAGAACACTTATGGAAATAAAATTTGGAATTGTTTCAGGTTGAATTATTCCCCTAATGGGTTAAGGATTTCATCAATAATTAGCACAACATACCAATAAGAATGACCTAATTTTTTTTTATAATTTTAGAGAAATAAGTAGGCCAAAGCACTTAATAAGCCTAAAAAATCCTACAGAAAGTAGTGGGTATGACCCAGTCCATCACAGATAAAGCCCACCATTGAGTACAACTACATTAAAAAACCTGTTGCAGATAACAGCGTCTATCATTGGGGACCTCCACCTCCCAGGGCATGCTCTCTTCTCGCTGCCATCAGGAAGGTGATACAGAAGTGTCAGGACTCATACCACCAGGTTCAGGGAAAGTTACTACCCCTCAGTCATCAGGCTCTTGAACCAAAGAGGATAACTTTCCTCAACTTCACTTGCCCCATCATTGAAGTGTTCCCACAACCAATGGACTCACTTTCAAGGACTCTTCATCTCACGTTCTCGATATTGCTAAGCTGCACGGGTGCACAGCCATGCAGTAACTGAAATGCTCCCATGCACATAGCTTCGTGGCTGTGCAGCTGGAAAAGGACACCGTTAGAAAAAGTTTACGAAGATTTTCTTCATTGTACAGTATTTCCTTATACCCTTCAATTAATAAATACAATCAAAAGAATGTGATTTTTTGATTTTCATTCTAAATATTTATAGTATTCATATTACAAAAAAAAAGCATTTAAAGTGCTGCACCATTTTCAGGCTGTATAAATTTTCCTGCTCAGAGCAATGTTTGGTCCGTGTAGCTGCAAAAAATATTAGAGTAGACAAAAATTGTGTGAGGGTGTGGAAGTACAGTACCAAGTGAAGAATGTCATTTCTGTGGAGAAGTGGTGATTATTCTCCCTCAAAGAATTTTATCAGGAAATCTATCAGATGCAAAGGACTGATAGAATAGTTTGAGGGGGGACTTGGGGGAACTGTTTGCAGTGATGGTCACATTGATAATCAGACGGCATGGATTTGTGGTAATTGTCAAATGAATCAGCCGGAGGAGAATTCTTTTATCCAGGAAATTATCGCAACTTGCAATGCTCTGTGTGAAGGGGTGGTGCAAGCAGATACCACAGTAAATTTATAAAGGCACTGGGTGTGCATATAGATAGGATGCAGAGCAAAAAGAACTCAATTGATAAAATCCAGCTCTTCCACCCAAAGGAGAAAATTAATTCCTTCTGTGTTTTATTATCTCATAAGAAATTATTGAATGGCATGCACAGAAGTTAAAAGAAATTCTAATATTAATGACTAACAAAATTTTCAGGCAACCCTATGCTTACGTGGTGAGAAGCACTATTGAGAGATTCGTTAATCATCAGCTCTAAAACTGAAATCCTCAGTGAGATTCTATGCTCCTGGATGTGGATCTAAGCACGGACTCAGCTCAACAAAATAAGAACATAAAGTGCTGGTAAAACTCAGCAGGTGAGGCAGCATCTGTGGACTTTCTCTGCAACCTAGACTAACTTAACTAGAATAACCCTTTTTCGGTTATTATTTTATTACCTATTTATGTTTATTTAGCCTGATTAATCCTAAGCTATTCACAGGGCAATTTACAATGACCAATTTAACTGGTACAGTACATCTTTGGACTGTGGGAGGAAACCGGAGGACCTGGGGAAAAATGCACACATCCCACATGGAGGATGTACAAACTCCTCACACAAGGGCACTGGAACTCAATTCCAAACTCCCGTACACCCCAGAATGTAATAGCACTGAGTTAACCACTATGCTATCACGGCACAAGTTCTGATGAGGAGTCTAAGAACTGTAATATTAGCCACTTCTCTTCCCGCAGATGCTGCCTTATCTGCTGAGTATATTCCAGTATGTTTAATTTACATTTCAGCTTTTCAATATTGGTAGTTTATTTTTGTCAGCATGCTGCCTAACCTTGGGTAATAGTTCTGTGAAATGGAAGTGATTCACACACTAATCTGAACTCCTCAAATGTGTTCTATCATTCAGCTGTTTCAGCAAACATTGCTTCAAAATCAAGTAGTGACTGCTACCTCTTAGTGACATGCTGAGAAATATGTGACAATGTCAGTGGATTCATTGAGAACAAATCCCTTAATTGGTGGGCTCCATAATGATTAGTGATCTAGATATCTTAGACAAACCTGTGGAAACAGAATTAGTTAAACAGCAGGTGTATTAATAGTGAAGTTTACTCATAGTTGTGACTAACAGCAGCTTATTGAATTTCCTAATCCAATGAAGAAGTAGATTCCCCTTGAAGTTCTGATTTGGAAATACAGTACGTCAAAGATACGAGGTACTGCAGATGCTAGAAATCTAAAGCAATACACACAAGGTAATGGGGGAGCTCAGCAGGTCAGGCAGCATCTAGGGATGGAAATAAACAGTTGACGTTTCAGGCCGATACCCTTCCCTTTCTTCCATGGTCTTCTGTCCTCTCCTATCAGTTTCCCCTTCTCCAGCCCCTTATCTCTTCCACCAATCAACTTCCCAGCTCTATACTTCTCCCCTCCTCTTCCCCCGTCTCACCTTTCTCCTGCCACCTTCCCACCCCCGTCCCCCGCACTTTCTTATCCAGACGTCTTCCCCCTTCTTTTCCAGTACTGATGAAGGGTCTCGGCCTGAAACATCAACTCTTTATCCACATCCATAGATGCTGCCTGACCTGCTGAGCTGCTCCAGCAGTTTGTATATATCCCACATCCTGGGTCCAGCTCCTAACAACACCAATAAGGATAACTGCAGTTCATGAAGGCAGTTCACTCCTCCCTTCACACTTGACCATTGAAGTCCGTTCCCGGTAATGTAAAACAAAGGTGTGTAGGAGAAAGTGAACGGTCATTGAAAAATAATCTCAGAGGATGAATCAGAATTAATATCACTGACATATGTCATGAAATTTGTTGTCCTTGTGGCAGCAGTACAATGCAATACCTAACAATAGATTAAAAAATGTAAATTACGGTAAGTGTATGTATACACACACACACACACACACACACACACACACACACACACACACACACACACACACACACACACAAATATAAATAGTTAAATTAAATAAGTAGTGCAAAAATAGAAATAAAAAATGTAGTGAGGTAGTGTGCATGGGTTGAATATCCATTCAGAAATCATTTGGCAGAGAGGAAAAAGCTGTTCCTGAATCGTTGAGTGTGTGGCTTTAGGCTCCTGTACCTCCTCCCTGATGGTAGCAATGAGAACAAGGCATGACTTAGGTGATGGAGGTCCTTAATGATAACTTTAAATGTGGACCCACCAGGGAGCAAGAACTTGCAGACGAATATCTGCCCAAAGTGGAAGGGAACTGTATTTCATTATGGCTAATTTGCAAACAAGATCATTCTGAATCCGAGAGAGAATTTATTTTCTCTCCCAGCTTTAGAATAACATGGTTAGAAAATTAAAGATGACAGTCATTGATCCAATGCAGATTCAGTAAATTATACACCTTAAGCATCCACGCAAACACTGCCCCACTGATTGTAAGTCAGATGTGATTCAATTAGGTAATTTTATTGAGCTGATTTTCTACAACATTGAATGCAGGGATAAAAGCCCACAAATAGTTTCGGGGTGAAGTGGTGAAATTATTAAATGAAGCTGGCCAGATATAATTAGATTGCAAAGTCAGTCTCACATTGTGTCCTTATTTTATGCCTTTTTCTTATATACTTCCGTTTTGTTACTGGGGCTTTGGAAAACATTCAGATGGGAGGTGTAAATCTATTTCAGACTTCTTAAACTATCCAGCATAATCTGCCGGGTTGGCACAGTAGTGCATTGCTTTACAGTGGCAGCCATACAATCAATCGAGGTTCGATTCCCAGCACTGACTGTAAGGAGTCTGTACGTTCTTTCAGTCGGGGTTTCCTAGGGGTGCTCAGTCTTCCTCCCACATTCCAAAGACATACAAGGGTTCAAAGTACATTCATTATCAACGTACATACAAATGATACAACCTTGAGATTTGTCTCCCCACAGGCAGCCACAAAACAAGAAACCCGAAAAAAAATATTTTAAAAAATACTAACAAACACCCCATGCACAGAGACAAAAAAAAAACAACACAAATTGTGCAAACGGTAAAAGCAAGCATTCAGAACGAAAGTGAATCCAGAGACTCGAAGCACAGAGCATCCGGAGCGGGCCCACAGCCTCGGTTCATCACAGAGCGGAGCGAACTGTCGTAAAGCTCGCAGACTCGAAGCACAGAGCAGCCTGATTGGGGTGAATGAGCTGTGGGCTTGCTATGGTGGCACTGGAACGATGTCAACACCTGAGGCTGCTCAGCATAATCCTCGCTGATTTGACTATATGTTTCACTATATATTTAGATATGCACGTGACGAATAAAGCTAATGTAAATAATGAAGAGGCTTATCCATGTGAACATTGTTAAGTTATTTCTGTGCAAGTCATCGTGCATAAAACTATGTAAGGGAAGACCTAGGTTTTGGGTGTCGGGTAGTGTAACCTCTCCCAGAGAACAGTAGGTGCCTGGAGCAAGAACTGATTTACTTTGAAGGGCAGGCCACTTTCTGACCAGGGAGAAATGATCACATTCATACCAAATAACTTATATCAAGGTTAATGTGATCCTCTATTAGTTTTGAAAAATCTCCCCTTCTGCAACATTACACCCCACTGCCCCAACCAAAACACACTGACAATTAGGCACGGGTGAAAGGTGGGAGGGGGAGAGAACTTTTTTTTTACCAGAAGGCAAAATTGACATTCCTGTATTCAGGTTGAAGGCTTCCCCCACCCTGGTCCCCTCCTCCTTCCCTTTCTCCCATGGTCCACTCTCCTCTTCTATCAGGTTCCTTCCTCTCCAGCCCTTTACTTTCCCACCCATTGGATTCACCTATCACCTTCTAGCTAGTCCTCCTTCCCCTTCCTTACCTTCTTATCCTGTCTTATTCCCCCTTCCTTTCCCGTCCTGGTCTCAGAAGGGTCTCAGCCTGAAATGTCGACTGCTTGTTCATTTCCCTAGATGCTGCCTGACCTGCCGAGTTCCTCCAGCATTTTGTGTGTGTGTTGAACTACTGAAAGTTCTGACACACAATCTGGGGAAGCCTGTAAAATGCAAACAATTAATGGAGAATCCCACACTGCTGGAAACCCTGGAAACCTATTCCCAGAGAACCCCACAGATCACTGACACACACACGAGCAACAAATAAAAATGGGAGGTGCCCCAGAGACAGAGGAAAATGCCTGATTCAACTGGTAAAAACACAAACTGACTCCTGGGAACTCAGGATAGACTCTCGCATGTTTCAGGAATCCTTGAAAATACTTACACACACACACTTCAGAAGAACTCCTAAACCACAAAAATATTCCTTGGGAACTCCTGTAAATACTGAAGTGTCATGAAGAAACTTGTAAAGCCCAGTCTAGGTATCAATGGCAATGCAGATGTATCCAGGGAATACGTGCTCTTGCAGAACTAATGAAAATATTGACTCATTCCTTGGGAGGCCTTTTAAATGCAGGTATATTCCTGTGGAAATGATAGAAAACATTGATACGCTCCCAGGAAATACTTGAAGAGACTCATATAATCCTTGAGGATCCGTGAAAATAATAACACAAATATCGACATATTTCTCAGGTGCTCCTAAAGGAACTTCTCAAAATATTGTTACACTTTTGTGGAACCAACGGCAGATGGCACCGACATTTTCCTGGAGAACAGACATTAGTCTGGGGGAGCACAGTGGATTCTGGTTAATTAGGACACATTGGGACCAGTAGACTTTGGCCCAATTAAGCAGTTGTCCCAGTTAGCCTAAGTTTCATGGGAAAATTAAATAGGTTTAAAAGGAACAAACTGAGTAACAAATTATGCATTTAAATGAAATACAGAAAACAATAGAACAGTACCAGTACTACTACCGTACTACAAAACTGGACATTAGTTTCTAATATTTATCATCAGTGAATTCAACTGTGCTATGTTCCTTTGACTGTAAATGAACAAAATCAGCACAGATACATAGTGCAGAAAATGGACTGTCTTTATATAATACTGTTGATGATTACATCCTCCAAATCTTCATTTTCATTGTACCATTCAAGATTACTGTTCATACCTTCAAATTCTTAATAGTTTCTAACTTGTTGAAGTAGTGAAATCATTTCATTTTCACTCTCAACTGTTCCAGTCATCTCCAAGCCTGAATGCTTGAAACTGCAGTGAGCAAAACAGTTCCAAATTGTCTTATTGCTTATTTTTCGCTAACTATCAGATACAAAGATCAACGCTTTTGACGCCCCGATTAATCAAGAAACTAACAACCTCTGTTTTAAATATACCTCATAACTTGACCTCCACAACTGTCTGTGGTAAAGAATTCCACAGATTCATTGTGAATGCACTCCAGCACAATCCCCATAATCATAAAACAATTATGTTTATGTAATATGTGATATAATGTTTGACATAACATAAGCATAATTAGAGAAGTGTAGAGAATATAACATATAACATAATTTCTTGACTTCCCTACCCTTGCAATAAGTGGAAATATTTTATTAGCTTTCCCACTTACCTGCAGTCTAGCATTTTGTGAATTATGTACCAAGGACGCTGATCCCTTGGTATCTCAGAGCTCCACAATCTCTCACCATGTATTTTTTTTCCTGCTAAAATGAGAAATTTTACATTTTCACACATTTATCCAATTTGCAAGATCTGCATCACAGGACTTACTTATCCCTCTCTGTGGAGTCCCCTTATATATTTTTCATAACTAAATTTCTTCCCTATCTTGAGGTTGCATCCTGATACAGCTGAGGAATCTCCAAATCAATTCAACCCAAACGTCACTGATACACTCACGGGGCTCCTGTGAATGTGATGCACCCTCTGAGAAACCCTTGTAAATAATGGCACAGTCCAGGGAAACCTTTATCGTTGGAGGCCCCCTCAATCTGCCCTTTGCCCTCATGACTTCTTACTGGATTCTGTGAGTCCATTCCCTGCCCATGATCCCATACGTCCATGAACTGCTCCACATAGAAATGTCACGCTGGCACATTACCCACTTGACTGTTCTGTATGGTGGTGGTTCCCTGTCCAAGGCTGTCTTGTGCCTGACAGGAGACACAAGGGCCTACGTATGCGGAGCCACACAAAAGCCACTGGGGGAGCTCCATGGCTCAGGCAGCATCTGTGGAGGGAAATGTACCGTCAACGTTTGGGTTTGGGAAGACAGCGAGAAGACAACCAGTATTAAAAGGTGCAGGGAAGCGATGAAGCAAGATCTGTGAGGTGACAAGTGACCTCGGTGAGGGATGTCATGGGCAGATGAGTGTGGGAATAATGTCAGTATCAGGGTGGGGATTGGCGGAAGTGGCAACAGGCTGACGCTGATGGAATCCAATTGGAGAGGGTGGCAGAGCATGGAGCAGGGAGGGGGGGAGGGAACCACTGGGAAGATTGTTTGGATGATTAGCAGTTGGAAAGGATGAGGGAGGGCAAAGTGATGGTGTGATGGGGCTGGTTGGATCAGGACGACAGAGAGAAATATATAGGAGACAAGGGAGAGGGGGGAATAGTTACTGAATGCTTGAGAATCTAGTTTTGTGGCTACTCTTCCTGTAATGGACCCCCACGAATGGGAATAACTTCAGCGATGACCTGGAGCACAGGTTGTATATGAAGGCAAAGGGATGCCTAAGCTGTTTGGAAGACTGGTAAAAAATGACTATTGGAACAGTATCAATAGGAGATGGCAAGTTTTCACATTTTCCAGAAATGTTCAGGAGTTTTAAAATTATTTCATGAACTTTATAGAATTGAGTGAAAAACGTAATCACCACAGGAGACTTTATAGCTATTTGTTTTCTTTTGGGGGGGCAGCATGGTAGCATACTGGTAGGAACGATGATTTACATCACAGGCAACCTGGGTTCAATTCCAGCCACTGCCTATAAGGAGTTTCTACATTTACCCCGTGAACACATGGGTTTCCTCTGGGTGTTCCTGTTTCCACTCACAGTCCAAAAACATACAGGTTAGTAGGTTAATTGGTCATTGTAAATTGTCCCATGTTTAGACTAGGATTAAATTGGGGGATTACTGGGTGGAGCAGCTCAAGGGCCCAGAAGGACCTATTCTGTGCTGTATCTCAATTACTAAATTAATTAAATAAATAAACCTCTGTTAAGATAATCAGGATGAGACTGGGGAAATGGTCACACTCTGCCCAATAGGGGAAAAGATGCACAACCCTGCTTGTCCCTGGTTAGAATTTTCTGCTGTGTCCCATCAGAATGGCAGCACTAGCAACATTTCAATGGACTTCAATATTGGACTTCATTGAGCCAAGATCTCACTTCTTAACTGCATTTTCAGTTTTACAAACAAAGGCAAGATGATGCCTGCGGGAGACTATTTTCGAACCTTCAATTCTAAGCTTAATTGCTACTCATAAATTATTTTTTAAAGCTGCAGAGGATGGATATCTGAGACAAAAACAACAAAAAAACTTGAAAAACGCAGCGGATCAGTCAGCATCTGCAGAAAGAGAAACTGGGTTATAACTTCAGATCCACATTCCTTCACTGGTTTCTCTTTCTACAGATGCTGCCCAACTTGCTGTATCTTAGCAGCATTTTCTGCTTTCATTTCTGACTTCCTCACCCACCGTCTGTAAGAGTGTACATGTATTTGCTTCTGGACTAGGTATAAGGATCGGTTAAAAGTTTAAACTTCAAGTTCAAAATAAATTGATTATCGAAGTGCATGTCTATCACCACATACAACACTGAGATTCATTTTCTTGTGGCTATTAACAGTAAATACACGATACACAATAAAATCAATGAAAGACTGCACCCAACAAGACAAACAACCAGTTTGCAAAATGACACAAACTGTGCAAATACAAAAAGAAAAGAAAAACAGAAATAACAAATAGATAGATAGATGGATAGATAAGCAATAAATATCGAGAACATGAGTCCTTGAAAGTGAGTCCTTTGGTTGTGGGAACAGTTCACCGATGGAGCAAGTGAAGTTGAATGGTTATCTTCTCTGGTTCAGGAGCCTGATGGTTGGTGAGTAATAACTGTTCCTGAACTTGCTGGTGTGACTCCTGTACCTTCTTCCTGATGGCAGCAATGAGGAGAGATGGCCTTGACAGAGCAGATCAGGTTCAAGAACAGCGACTTCCCTTCGCTCATCCTGCACAATCCTAATCGCGACGTCAGAAAGAGCAGCACAACGACCACCTTGAATACTGTGCCCTACTGTGACCGGTGGGTTTTAGTTCTAATCCTGTTCTTCCTTGTTCATTTTTGTATAAGTTATGATCAATGATTGTTTTTCCTTGTAGATGTGAAGTCGCTAATACAATGCGCCCGTGGTGCTGCTGCAAGTGATATTTATGCTGCACTTGTGCCTACATGTGCGTTTGCCAATGAACTCCACCTCACTGTAGTTAATGCCCCAGCCCATATCCCAGACGAGTCCGTGGGAAAGGGTTAGAATCTCAAAAGCTGCAACAGTACCATAGCTATCTTTTACACCTCCCTTTAAGCCACCCACTCCTCGAATTATTGCCTGAGAATCGGGAAAGGTTATAAACAGAGCGCCAATTTTAGCCACACATATTGAGAATGCTCTGTGAGGAACGGAAAGGGTTAATGATAACTGCCCAGCTCCCGTCCGTGCGGAGAAAGCAGAAAGGGAATGCTGAGTTTGTGGCGCAGGGCTAGCCCATTTCATCAACTCCCCTCCCTGAGCTCCCTCACCATCACCCTTCACCTCCAACCAGCCCACCTTCAGCACCGTTCTGCCCTCGCCCCGCCTTTGATACGCGTAGAGACGCTTCCCCTCCGCGCTCCCAGGTTCCAAAATAATGTGAAAGCTTTTACAATGCAGGGAAAATTTGTCAAAGCAGTTTAGTTTCCGTGGATTGCACCTCTGACAAACTCTTTACTCATTAAAATAACAGTTTAAAAATCACTGCAAAAGCTGCCTTGTACTCCGAGAGAACGTGGCATGCATGGTTTGCATCCGAAACCGGCTGTAAGTAGCATTAAACGTAGAAACCTCAACTCTGGGTTCTAGAACGAATGGATGAAGGTTTCCTCTCTGCCGATTGTCTTCATTTCGAGTTTGCATTCAAACGTCAAACGGTAGGATTTGTGCTAATCTAATCGGCTCGTCCTACTTCTCTGCCTCGTCAGAAAATTAGAAATTGTCAAAAAAAAACAACAGCATTTCTCTTGGAGATCTAATCAGCAGGATCGAAAATTTATTTTACGATTCGGTTTTGGCTGCACAGCAATTGGAAATGTTGTCTCAGAATTGATCTTTTTTTTTGGGGGGTTTGTCTAAACGATGCATTATTTTAAAGCCGAGAAACCGGTGGGATTAAACATGAGGCTGAAAATAGAGGATCCGCACACCTTCTGTCGCACTGGGGACACTGACCATTCCAAACAGATCGATGTGTCTTTTGACAGCCCGTAGTTGCTCACTTATTGTTCGGTATATTTAGGCAACAAATTTTGAAACAAAAAGGGGGGGAAAACGCGTTTAAAAGGATATTTACCGAGAACGAGACAGTCAATGTCTTTTTTTTCCCTTTCTTCTCATCCGTGCGACAAAAAAAAAATCAAATAAATCTCAATGTTGCCCGAAATGATTTTACCAGCCCGCAACTGAACACAGTCGCTGGAGCGCACACTCTTTGTCAGATATAGTTTTGTTCAAATCCAGCAATTTCCTGGATAAAGAAGGCTAGGGTGTATACGGGGAAAGCATTAGACTTTATTTCACAAATTATGCTTTTGGGGCTAGACCATGCCATTTTATTATGTTGTCCAATATAAGAAATCAAGTAAAAAAAAAACATTTTAAAAAATCCAAACGTTTAAAGTTTTGATCAGAATTTGGACAGCCAGTTAAGTATCTGTCGGATACGTTAACCGCGATCTTTAAATTTGTTTAGAAAGTATTCCCCTATTGTAATTGAATCGCGTTGTTTAGACAAAACTTCCAATCGTTATAACTCTATCAATATTCTTCTAAATGGACTTTCTTTTGATTCACATAGGATTTGCATTCGAATGGAAATCTCGCTTCAAAACTATAGTCTTGACGACTTCTGATATAAATGATCGAAATAAAGCTAAATTGGTTTTGCCTGCGTTGAAGAAGTTAACATTTTATTTGTCGTATTAAATATATTGAATTAAAATATATCACAATCTCCGTTCAATGGTAGTTCGTGTTTAGTTTTATTTTGTCCTTGCATTCAGATTTTCTCCTTCCACTCGAATTTATCAAAAAGAGTAATATAGATGCGGATGACGGTTAATTGTTTGAAGCCTCCTCCTCCAGTGAAGTGAGTTCTGTTCGAGAAGCGGTGGAACGGATATTCTGTGCGGAAGTTGAGGGTCGAGCAGAGATCTGCAGAACCAGTGCACTCTGCAATAGCCGAACAACCATTGTCCTGCTTGTCAAATGTGCCGGTCTGTGCCATCTCTGCTCCAGACTCACAAAGGGCATTGGAAACATTTTGGGAGGTATGGATGAGGGAGACCGGTTTGGAGATGGGGTGGGGGGAGGGGAGATATCTAGAACTCCGAAGTTGGGCCATCTGGTGTCCCGGTGTCAGATTTGTAGAGGGCACGCGTCAGACAGCTGACTGCAATTATTAGTCTTGTTTGAGCAACTCCCCTCCCCTTCCAGATTTCAAAGGGCCCCTCAGCCACCCAACCATTAACAGCCCCCTCCTCTACACACACACACACACACACACACACACACACACACACACACACACACACACACACACACACACACACACACACACACACACACACACACACACACACACACACACACACACACACCCCCCTCTGACCCGAGCTCAACGCATCAATGTATGCAGATAGTAAGTGCAGGAGATGGAATAAAAATGGGAACAAAGGCGCAGTGGGGAGGTGGAAAGAGGAATAATTCAAAGAGGCCGCCCCACTGCCAAGATCTACAGCAGATCGGCCTGTAATCTCTGTGCTACCTCATCTGGCCCGGGATTAGTGAGCTGTAGAAGAGAGGTGATGTGTGTGTGTGTGTGTGTGTGTGTGTGTGTGTGTGTGTTCGGAGGTGGGGGTGAAATGGTAATAATGTTTGAATTTGGTGCACTGGCTGAATATCATCGTGCACTGCATTCGCGAGGGCAAGGGAAAAAAGTAAGAGGTCAGGTCTTCAATGTTTGAACTGTTCGACTTCTAAATTGGAAAATGTTTCGTGTTTCTCGTTGTAATTGTGCGCGGCAGCTCTCGGTTATATGTACAGCCTCTTTATTGCCGATCAACCCGGATTTAAAAGGCTGCGGCGATTTGTTAGCAAATGGACTTTCTATTGAGCTCATGCAAGTTGGAAAGACCGCTTTATTGCATTACTGTGATGCGAGGTCAGTCAATAGTTGCTCAATATCTTCATCAGATGACAAGGAATCTTTAACAGGGCCTCGACCAGAGCTATTTTAATTATTTCATTCTTAGAACATAGTGGGAAACAGAAATAGTTATTTCGGGGGATTATAAAGGGCGCACGATTTTATAATATTTTGTATATATTGTAATGTACTTGTTCAGAAATAATCTTGGTATTTCGCTATATGCTCCTTTTAGATTAGTTTCGTGTATTTAAATCATGCATTTAAAATTTGTTAAGTATCAACTCAATGAGGTAAATTGTTATTCATTCTTTGGAAGTGGGTAATATTGGCATCGTTGGTAATCACTGCCTATCCACGATGTCCTTGTGAAGGTGATAGTAACTGCGCTGTGCTTTTCTGTTTTCAAATGGTCCCGTTAATGAACCGGGTGAATAAGCCCACAGTGACGGGAGCTTATTCCCCCAACCACCCCCCATTCCCCACTCCCCAACCCTCCCCCCCCCGCCACACACACACACACACACACACACACACACACACACACACACACACACACACACACACACACACACCGTTTGGGGCAGCTCAGCACCACGGACAGCGCATCTCATAAATGGTACCTGTTTCAATCATACCTACAAGTCTCGGGCAATGATCCTGCACCGGCTTATACAATTAGGATAAAAGGGGGAAATGATATATTTGATAATCACGTCGAAGAGATGGATGTCTTTCTTCAGCAGGAGAATGGAGTTAAAGAAATTAATTGTATATATCGATCCTGGCTTCATCTGCCTTTTTGAACTCTCCGAGGGCCGCGGGATAGATAGTTAATTTATAAAATTAATTGACGTCAGGTCCATTCTGATCCCAATCAGTCAAGATCCTGACACATCGGTTATATCTATATATCCGATAATGCAAGCACACAAATACATGACATGCGCATTCTGCAGTGCTCGAATTTGGGCCTTCTTAGATGCTACAGTGGAGGATCTGTGTTTAAATGATTGGCTAAAATTTTCTTGTCAGACCTTGGTTACAATTTGTGAAAGAAAATATTATCCAGTTGAAGTTTAGCAGAATAGGTTAATCTTAATTTAGGTGTGTGTCGAACCCCCGCCACATAAATCGGTCGAACAGATAAACTACAAAAATCGAGTAGCAAGGGTCTTAGGGCATGCTAGTAAATATTTTAAAAGAAGTTTCGCTTTTCTCTTTCGATCTCAGGTTTTAAAATCAGCAAACTTCTGGCCATTTAAATTATAAACATTAGTTCTGCAGTGTCTGGAGAAAACAAATGATGTGTTTTTGACACGGTGGCCCTTTATGGGATCGGGAGCTGTTCTGAGATTCAATGTCATAATTCATTTGGTTATTGCTGATCAGATGGAAGTTAGTTGTGACGGCAGATTTCAATTAAAATAAAATATTTTTGCGTCAATGCGGTTGCTAACATTGCTTCTGTACTCGCCGCAGTCCCGAGATAAAGAAGCAGTTTCTGTTGGCTCTGCCAAAGGCAGCACCGGTGCTGACGTCATGAACGGCCAGTAATCCGTGGGTAGAGTCTGATCCCACCAGCTGTGGTCCTGAGGCAAGGCTCAGGCTGCAATGCATGCATACTCTGTGCCAGAGTGAGCGGTGTGACTGGCTGTGAGCGCATCCCTTCTCCAGCCGAAAGGGAGGGAACGCAGCGGATGCTGAAGTCACAGGTTGCACCCCTCCAGTTAAAAACGAACCCCTCCAAAATAAAACACTCCCCTTCAGATGCACATTTCCCAGCAACATATATGGAATGATGTCTCTTCTCCTGCTCCCAACCTCCCATCCCCCCGTCGCACTGGTTTGCTATCGATTTGGGTGGGAAAGGCGCATTTTCGGAGGGTCGCAGCCTGGAAATGGTGCATTTCTCAGCTTAACTTTTGGAACGTGGCTGAGAGACCCAAGGTTCGTGGGACTGGCTCCTCGGATGCACTAACCGGTAACCGGCAGAGTTACAGTAGTCACTGGTGTGTGTGTGTGTGTGTGTGTGTGTGTGTGTGTGTGTGTGTGTGTGTGTGTGTGTGTGTGTGTGTGTGTGTGTGTGTGTGTGTGTGTGTGTAGGGGGTGTGTGTGTGCGCGCGCGTGTGCGTGTGTGTGCGCGCGCACGCGGTTCTCTCTCTCCAGGATTTTGCGGATCCTAAAAGACCAGATGGACCCAGGAGCCACATGGGACACTGTCCTACTTTGAACGCCCTCCCTTTAATAAGAGAGAGGCACGGAGGACAAGGACCAGCAACGTAGTGCTCCTCTCGCCCGAGCAGAAAAGCGGTTCATCCGAAAAAAAGGCACCGAAACCTTAGCACATGATTGTAGCAAAACAACTGAAGGCGGGAGAGACATTTACAGCGAGAATGCGGAGAAGGAGGAGTCCGGCCGCACAGGTAACAGGCGCGCAGATAAAACGGAGCAAGATGCTCTCAATGTTTACCACGCCGGCGGAAACCGGGATGGGGAAGGGCAAACGGTCTCACTCTCCGTGTTCACGGCGGACCTTGATTTAATATCATACAATTAAGGCACGCGGTGAATGCCAAGGGAGAAATCGGAAAGGCGACCTTAATAAGACTGTTCCAGAAAAAGAATTGTCGTCTGGCAGGTAAATGTAATGTAACATATTGCTAGATATTTCAAAGGAAAGAGTGTGATGTTCATTAAATGTATTGGTGCATGGAATGTGCGGTGAGAAATAAACTCTAGATCTATGTGTACTGCCCTGGGTGAACTTGTAATCATATTAACTGATAGGAACCGTCAGTGTTTTGCAAACCCCGATGCCGGTTAAACCGCAAAGCGCAAATGCTTTCCGACACCAACACCGCGAAGCAACGGGCTCCTAAGGTTCACCAGCCAGGCTGACTATGCGTTGGAAAACGCTTGTCTTAGTCGCTGTCGGTTTGTGGGGGTCGGCAAGCGGCAGCTTAGCTTACAAATCGGAGGGTAGACCAGAGACTGGAGAACGGTGCCTCATCGCAACCCCAGCCGGAATCTGGGGACCCCAGCGGGAATTTCTGGGGGCTATTTTAAATGGACGTACTGCTGAATGTGATGTCCCTGCCTCAATTACGTTCCTGTCGGGGGAAGTTGCATTCATTCAGTTTGTCGGGCCAGCAGGGATTTAAAATTAAAGCTGTTCGGGAAATGGAGTTCGGAGGAATTTTGGAATTCAATCCTTTACTTGAGCGGATTTTATTTTAGGGTGTTACATCACGGGAAGTGGGAATCGGTTTCCGAGTCACTCAAAATTAATTTTATCGGAAAGGTTTGTGTATCCGTTGTAGGAGATTTATCCTCGGCCAGTGACAGACGGGGGCGCATCAGTGACATGTGCAGACACACGCACATATACAAACATGCACTCACCCACACACACACGCACAGACCTCAGTGTCAACAGCACTATTTGAATGCAATGTATTGGTTAAATTCTCAGTCCGAGACGGAAGATCACACATACCTCCACATAACATTCAACTCAATTTAGTATTGCGGGTTAGGCTGGGAATGCGAAATGTATTTCAGATGGTGTATTGCTTTAAGGATTTAACAATAAATACTGTTAAAGTACTAGACATTAGTTGCAAAGAAATGACAAATTTCTGACCGCTCGTTGAGTCTTGAAAGCATATCCCTTCACACACACACACACACACACACACACACACACACACACACACACACACACACACACACACACACACACACACACACACACACACACACACACACACACACACACACACACACACACACACACACACACACACACACACACACACACACACTGACCAGATAACTAGAAGAGACTTTTTGATGCGGGACTTAGGTGCTGCCAGGCCAAGTAAACGTCTCCGAATTACCATCGCTATCTCACAGAAATTACGGAGTTTATTAAGTGTAGGATTTCAGAGAGGCAAAATGGATCTTTACACAACGGATTCAACTCCACCCGTCCGGTCTTGCACGGTATGGCACAGAATGACGGTTCATAGAGTGCGCCCTGAGACGAAGAAAGCACTGGAGAATGGGAGATGGGAGTTCATAGGTTCGTACTACTTTAGAATTTCTATCTGTTAAAGTTTATTTTTACATAAAAACGTACAAACAATCGATGCGCCACGGATGTATGTGTGCGTGTACACATATCTCGGCGTTTTGGGCCAATTGGATCGGGAATAACTACATTACGGGAGCAGTTCAATAAAAATGAGATGTCACAAGACTTGCTACTTCCGCGAGTTAACTTAAACACAAGGAAGAAAGTACTAATAAATACCAATTTAAAATTGATAAATCTAAGTATCGGAGACTGAGCAAGCAGCAAGTATGTGTAAATTAATATTTGGTTCTGTTTTGCGAAAGGATGCAGACACAGCAAGAGAAGTGGCGGACTCGGGGTGATTTCGCTGGTTTAATGCATCCTTCTCAACCGCCTTCCCCGGCATGTGAAAAATCTGGGCTTTAGTGGCTAAATAACTGGACAATGGTGCTTTTTAAAATATCAGCATGGAACGTAAGTGGACTCTGAACTCAAATATTCTATTTCGCCCCGTTTAGCACCAATTTATGTTTGTCGCGATAGAGGTGATACAGAGGGGAGCACAGCTGCAAAGACAATAGTTGGTGGGATGATACCGGTTCCGTTCTGGAATTAGTTGTTTTGAGGGGTATTGTTTATAGAATTTGCTTCAGATTTACGCCTAACGTTAACCCCCAATCACACCGTTAATTTTCAGCAAATGCCAAATCAGCGATGACTTCGAGGCGACCCATTTCTTGGTATTACTGCCAGCACTAGCCTAGTCTTATCCCATCAACCGGCCCAACCTCGCCGTTATTCCTAGTTCAGTTTTACAAATGATCCCAACTCAACCCCTGGCGCTACTCCGAAAGTTGGCCGAAACCACGCAGTGCCAGAACCTATCCATCGGGAAGTAGTGTTGAAAAGTATTTCCAAGTTCTTCCCGACGTTCAAAATATTGCACAGAACTCGAGGTGCACATCATGCAGTCCACTAACGGGTCTGTGAGGTCCCCATTACTTACCCCTTGCCTCCATCGAATTGCAAAATGTAACTCTAGTTTTATAGGGGGTTATTGGATTGATTGATGTTCGTGATATATTTATAGCCCCATAGGCTACTCCTAGTTCTCCCAAGCAAATATTCTACATATTTCGCTCGTTTTTGTTTTATAGATCTGGAAATGTTATACTTTCCTCCCAATCTACTGGCCTCATCTTACGGTAAACAATGGTCCAACTCCCCCCCCCCCCCCCACCCCAATGCAGACGTTGGAAACCCGAAATAATAACAGAAATAATTGTTGATATTGGACAGGAGTTGCCAGAGAGATACAAAAGTTTCAGGTTCATAACCTTTCATCCCATCGACTGGCCTAATCCACTATGGTGGGACAGTAACAAGGTCAAACATTAATCCTGCTCCTCCATCCACAGATCTTGCTTGAACGGCAGCGCATTTCCTTTCCAGTATTTCTTATTTGTGCTTGTTACAGTAAACAGGTCCTTCTTCAAAAGCATGGAACCGCCAGTCAGATCTCAGACGATTCTGCCCGGTCGGTAGAATCGCTGCAAATAATCACCGATTCCCCAGTACTTTATTGCGGGAGTGTTCCGACTGCTCCTGGGCACGGCCAGTTTGACGCAGTCTTTTCCTTAGTGGAACCTCAGACTACTCCACACAGCTCTGAGCCTATGGGCCCCGCTCACTTCTCAAACCATAATTATCGCTCATTTCTATCGGTAATCTGGGGCCAGGACGTTTACCTCTCATCCGTATTCTTCAGTACCGGATTTTCCCCATTTGACGGCTGATCTACTTAGCGATGACGTTTCCCTCCACCTCATCTTTCAGGTTCCTTCTGCCCTTAAACCGAACGATTTCCCCTCGACGGGTCGCGTCCCTTTTTGTTCCACTTGCTCCGCAGATGCGACTTTCTCTCAAAACGAAGTTCCTGATTCCACTCTGTAACAGAGACAAAAATAGTTATGCAAAGAATTATTTTACTTACGCCATATCTAAGATCGTAGTGTCATTTCGTCAATTAAACCTCCTCACCATTGCCGACCTCCACTCGAACACGTGCACCCGCTTTAATTAGCATCGCTAACAGTAAAATTGGTCGAGCCAAATAGGGCAAGACCACTAGTACTGAAATAAATTTATTTTACTTAAATATATCAAGTGATGAGAGCATTAAGCTGTTAGGATCCTCCGTTTCCCTGAACGGAGAGTGTCAGAGGTCACTTTGATAACATGTTAAGGACGATTCTATCGGAAGCACACCCCTCAGAGAAGGTAAAAAAAAAGAACAAACTCCACCACAAATCAGGTTGGGCTAATTACATTACACGTAGTTAAGTTAAGCCAAAGTGAGACATACTAAAGGCCCAGCAGAACATGGAAGAGCGTGATTAATTTATTTCTGTTCCGAGCGCAAATTAGAGAAAGCTGGGCTAAATAAGAAAGAGGGGGGTTGACGAAGAGGGCTGAAGGAAGACTTGGACTTACACTGAACATAAACAATTGATTCTGCAGGACCCGATAGCCCGCTTCTCTGTCGTCTGATAGCTAAATACATGTGGAAATTGGAGCAATGTAGTCTCGTCAAAATTTCCTGTATGTAGCGTACGCTTATGTAACTAGCAAATTTATTTCCATTTAAATAAATTTTCTTTAACACTTGCCTCGATATAACCTATTGATGACATATTGTTGTAATAGATTTATGTACCCATGCATATTCAGTGCACGCTCCCCATTACATGTGGCGATGTACATATTTATGAGGAATGAAGTAACTGAGACGCTCCGATTTGACTTTCCTCCCAAGAGGCAATGCAGCGCCACCACAGGCGGGAGGATGAAAGTACAGCGTGACAGTTTACTCGAGAGATTTTTGTTGAAGTGGCCGAAAGAGAGGAAATGCGAGCACGGATGCTTGACGTGAAAATGGGGATTGTTCGACCATTTCCGCCCTCCAACTCTGTTTTACTTAAAATTTCAGTAACATTAGAAAAAACTCCGCCACGAATAGCCCGAGCGGCATAAGGAGGGAGTTTGAGCATGAGGCTAGCAACCCCATCTCGGGAAAAAAAAGTGCTACAGAAACACCAACACAAGTTCCTAAGACCCCGTCACAGGGAGAGGAAGGATTACCAAGCTGACGGGCTACACCTGGGAAATGGCCCAGGACACAGGACTCCTGCGAGGGGCTGTCAGCAGCCTATGCCCCAGTAGGGGTGATGGGCTTAAACAGAACATACAAAAGAACACAATGAGTTCAAGTAATCTATGTAAAATAAATCTCTGCCTCATCTTCCAGGATTTTTGTACATTGATAACTACCTCCGAGTGGGAGGTAAATTATTCTGGGGTCGAATAATCAGAATGAACGTGAAATTAGTGAGCACAATTTTCAAACAATTGCCGAGACCAAAAGAGAACTCAAACTGTATAATGTTGTCATGTCTGTGTGTGTTTCCTTCATTCGATAGCTATTCCCATTAGGAATTAAATAAATGTCTGCGACTCTTGATGGAACGGGCTCCCGGAGGGGTTGGAGCCAGTCAAAGTCAGTTCACAAACGGAGGATATGTGACTCGCTTATTTCTAATATTTGCATATTCATCAGTCAAGGGGGAGGGGAACGCTATATTTCTCCCTCATTTTTTCCCTCTAGATCAGAGATTTATTCTACAACCTTCAGGTCCAAAGGGATCGCAGTATTTTTAAACACACAGAAACAGGTGCAGACAACAAACACAAGGCGTTGCCGCAATTTCCTTTCAAAGCCTATTCTCCGCGGCGGGGTTATCCATATTTATAACGGCGGATGTGTCCTGGGGTTTGATAGAGCGTATCTCTGCTCGCTCTCCTGGGGCAACGCCTGTCCCGTGGGCTCAGTTGGAGGTTTGAACCCAGAGTCGCATTTTTAAAAAAACAGCTGCGTTTGGGCCGTAGTTAATTAAAATATCTAATGCGGTACTGAAAGCATGCCATCACCAACAATCCCCATTTCAAATTTAACTGTTTTGCAGGAATAAAGATTTTAAGCGCTCGCCGAACCGCTTGGTGTTGAGTGAATTTGATTCCCTGATCGAGGTGTTAATCCAGTAATATATAAACCACACTAGTGATACAATTATGGAATCACGGAATTATAACGATCACAAAGGCCGATTGGGTCCGTGCCATAGAAACAAACCTACAGCACAGGCCCACGAAGCTGTGTCGAACATGTACTTATTTTAGAAATTACCTATGGGTACCCATAACTCTCTATTTTTCTGAAATCTATGTACCTATCCAGGAGTCTCTTAAAAGACCGTATATTGTATCCGCCTCCATCACCGTTGCCGGCAGCCCATTGCACGCACTCACCACTCTCTGAGTAAAAAACTTACCCCGGCATCTCCTCTGTACCTACTTCCAAGCACCTTAAAACTGTGCCCTCTCTTGTTAGCCATTTCAGCCCTGGGAAAAAAAGCCTCTGACTCCCCACACCATCAATCTCCTCCACCATCTCCAGCGCCAAGCAATTAGCTACGCCTTCGAATTCATAAAGTTCCCCTGAATTCCCCCTTTCGTTCACCCCTTCGGGCATTGCATTCAACATCAGAATTCTCTGAAAATGAATAATTTCTTTCATCGCCAATCCGCCACGATCCATACCTCGGGATGGCACCGTAGCTCAGTGGTTAGGACAACGCTTTACAGTACCAGAGACCCTGGTTCACTTCCCTTCGCTGCCTTTAAGGAGCTTGTACGGTCTCCTCCGGGTGCTCCGGTTTCTTCCCACGGTCCAAAGACGAACTGGTTGCTAGGTTAATTGGTCATTGTAAATTGCCCCGTGATTTAGGCTAGGTCAAATCACGGGTTGCTGGGCAGCGCGCCTTAAAGGGCCGCTAGGGCCAGTTCCACGCTGATTTCAGTAAAATATGTATAAAAAATAACTCGACACAGGCAAACTTTGTATTTTGCCATCACCGTGGATTTGTTTGGACTTTGAATACATTAATTGTGTTTACTAAATCTAAACTATATAATTTTAAATATTAATGAATTTCTGCTTTAACTTGCCTACACCTTCTCCGCCCCGGGTAACTGAATGGGGAGGGGGAGGGGGGTTACTGTGAATATTACCGCTACAGGGCAGTGGTAGGATACACTCTAATGCATGTCCTGCTATTTACTGATGCGGCTGATAGTCCCATCAATCACGGCTCTCCTTACCTGTCCAGTGACAGTGTCGTTACAGCCAACTACAAAGACAGCTGGGGAAGCAAGGAATGGTATTGTATTTGGAAACTGATAAAATTAACTTCGGACCAACACACACAAAATGCTGGAGGAACTCGGCAGGTCAGGCGACATCGATGAAAGTGGATAAAACATCCTGACGTCTCGATGTCATTAAAGTGGTCTGCTTTCCGTGTATCCTTGTCGATGTGTCAAATTGAACAGCCGTACCCAAAATCTGTACAACTGTTATCAGGAGAAAGTCTGCGTTTGGTGAAAAGCAGAGCAAAACACTCAACATTCTGGAGGAACTCGGCAGGTCAGGCAGCATCAAACAGGCGACGTTTCGGGCCCAGACCCTACATAAGGAGCCCTGAAGAAGAGTCTCGGCCCGAAACATCAACTGTTTACTCAGTTCCATAGACGTTGCCTGACCTGCTGAGTGTGTGTTGTAAGTGGTACCAATTGTTACCAATATCTGGGAATCAAAGATTAATTTTCTAGGTACTCCGTCAAGCAGCAGCTCTCATTTCTTCTCTTCTACCCTTTCTACTTGGTAAAGGAGACACACAGGCCACAAAATTCACGGGATGCAACACAATCCTACCACATGAAAATCACGCAAAGATTGCTGGTGGTGGTGGGGAGGGGGGGGGTCTGGAATACCGGGGACTGTAGGTAATTCAGCAGACAATGTTGATTGATTGACATGTCATGTGACCAACAGCGGGACTCTCTGTTGAACTTTCGGAAGAGCGAGCGGACGCAATGTTCTCCATCTACGTTACCAGCTATTTTATAACGTTTCTGCAAGCATCGTTCGCGAGTCTTACACTTGATTATAAACGCAAAGAAAAATTGTTGAAGAGGAAAACTCAGTTGCGGAGAATAAAATTAACCATCATTTTCAACTATACAATGAAACTCCAGATGACTTTACCCCGAGTTTACTGAATAACAATTAGTGTTCGTTATCCTTACAGGGTCAAAAGTAGCTGCAGTTAACTGAGCTGCAATTTGCATGCAGTTTGCAATTAGTCTGTCCCACTGAAAAGCTAGCTTGTTATTTTGGAAGGTACCATATAGAATAGCAAGAGAATAGGGAGAAGCCAAGTCTATTTTTACACTGCTAATGAAGGACCTCAGGCAAATTTTACCTTTCCCTTGACTTGCTCACTTGATCTATTGTTCATTTCCAGAAACTTCTTCATTTTTACCTTGACTAATAGTAGAATTTAATAGACAATTTTATCACCAGGAGCTTTCCCCATAATTCTTTATATCCCCACTGTAGGAGTTCATTAAATCCTTCTATGTAGCTCTTTGGGTATACAGACTCCTGGACCCCACCGAATGGGACCACTCTGAGATTTGGCAATGCCTGCTGATCTTGAGATGTGAAACTATGATGTTCTTCACACCCATCTCAAGTACTCATGTTATTGCAGAACTTGCATTCTCCCGTTTCCATGGTTGCAGTGAAGCCCTCGTGAAGTAGACTCAATGAGTCGAATAGCTGACTCGTATTAGTCATAGTCAAAGTCAAGTAAATTTATTATCGAAGTGCTTATATGTCACCATAAACTAACTTGAGATTCATTTTCTTGCAGACATTTACAGGAAAATAAATAAATACCATAGAATTTATGAAAAAAGCTATGTATAAACAAAGACTGACCAACAACCAACATGCAAAAGGAGACAACTTCGGCAAATAAAAAATAAATAACTTATACAGGGAATCTGAGAAAATTATCAGATATTGAAAGGCCTCGATAGTGTGCAGAGGATGTTTCCTATAGTGGGGGAGTCTAGAACCAGCTCCCGAAAAGGACATCCCTTTAGAAAAGAGGTGAAGAGGAACTTCTTTAGCCAGAGGGTGGGGAATCTGTGTGATTCATTGCCACAGAAGACGGTGGAGGTCAAATCATTTGGTATATTTAAAGCAAAAGTTGATGCGTTCTTCATTGGTAAGGTTGTCAAAGGTTATGGGGAGAAGGTAGGAGAATGGGATTGAGAGGGACAATAAATCAGCCCTGATAGAATGGTGTGGCAGACTCAATGGGCTGAATGGCCTAATTCTGCTCCTTTGTCTTATGGTGTTATGAATTGCAGAGTCTTTGACAGTGAGCCTGCCATTTATGAAATTCAGTTCAGAGTTGAGGTGAGTGAAGTTATCCATGCTGGTTCAGGAATCCAATGGTTAAAGGGTAATAAATGTTCATGAACCTGGTGGTGTGGGATCTAAGGCTCCTGTACCTTCTGCCTAATGGTGGTAGTGAGAAGAGAGCATAGATGGTAAAGGTCCCGAGTTATGGATGTTGCTTTCTTGTGGCACCACTTCTTGGAAATGAACCTGGTGAGAAGTTTGCCTGTGATGAACCAGGCTATATCCACTGCTTTCTGTACACCTTTCCATTCCTGGGCAATAGAGCTTCCATACCAGGCCATGGTGTACCCAGCTTGTTGCTGCTGGTGTCCCCCACTGACTGAATATCATCATTAACTGTGAATAAAAGATTATCATATTCACCAGAAAAATGGGAGCATCCTGATTATCATCCAACCCTATAGCCTTCAATTGGGTGGCAGGGTGGAGATACATCTCTAAGGTGCAAGGCACTCCTTCTCTCCATACTAGCCTATAGGTCACCCTTGGGCAAGGTGTAGCATCTGCTTAGCCCCTAGTCAGAGTCATATGAAGCCATGGGAGCAGGTGGTCTGAGAAGCTGGTGCATATCACAAGTCCTAGTTATGCAACTACTGACACCAGGCAGAGAACCTCTGAAGAGATTGATAATGGCTGGGGTCACCCGTCTTGTAAAGACACTGCCCAGGAGAAGAACTTGGCAAACCACTTCTGTAGAAAAATTTGCCAAGAACAGTCATGGTCAAAGTCCATAATGGCCCTTGTTATAAGACATGGCACATAATGATGATAGTGATGGGCCTTCAATGTCCTACAGACAGGTAGTATCCCCTTTACCTGCCAGATCACCTGAAACAGCATGTATCCTGACCTGTGAAACCATCTCAAATCTTTTAAGTGATAAATTCTACAAGGCATTCAGGGCTGGGCTTGCTCCATGCACTGTGTTGAGCTAGCTGAACACTGGTGTGACTTTAATTCCACCACAAAGGGATTTAACATTGATCGAGAGGAGTAAATCATATAGGATTTCTGCTGCTGATCCAGAAATATTCCCTCTAATCCCATTTCATCCCTTCCTCTCCATCCACAGTGGCAGCATGTGCTTGCTCAGAATAGGTTTGGGTCTGACTGTAGTTCATCACACAACAGCAGGAGTAATGAGGTGCAGGACTGTTTAAAGTATACAAGTGATTTTCATTAGTTACAGTATACTGAGGCACACACTTGCTGTTTCAACTGTTCTAGCAAGGGGAATGAAATGTAAATGCCCATGAATGGAAAATCCTACAAAATGTAGTGGATATGGCCCAGTCCACCACAGGCAGAGCTCTTCCCATCACTGAGCATATCTACAAGATGCATCGGTGATGGAAAGCAGCATCCATTATCATGGATCCCCACCATCCGGGACAGGCTCATGGGCAGAGGAGAAAGAAAGATGAAGGAACTGAAATGGGGGATGGGGAGAGAGAGTGAGAAAGGGAAAAGGAGATGTATAGATAGGGAGTGAGAGATTAAGCAAGAAATTAAATGTACTCAGATGAAGAGTAGGTCAGAGAGGACGGAAAGAGAGTTAAGGCGATTAGAGAGATGTTCTGTGGGAGGGGAAATGAATGAAGGTCCGAGCTCCGCTATACCCCAGCTCCTATCTACCCCAAATCTCTGTCTACTCCTCCCCATGTTCTGACCTTTACTTCCTCCTTCTCACTCCACGTCTCATTTCCTCCTGACATAGACAAAGCATTTTCGATTTGTACTCTTCAAAAATATTGGTATTATATTTTCCTCTTTTACAATTCAATTAAAACCACAATTTACTTGTCATTTTTTTATAAATTCACAATTAATTTTTAATCACTCAGCAGTCTTAATTATATTATTATTGTATTAAGGATGTTGATAATGATGTTCCATTATGTTATATTGTAATGTTAATCAGGAACACAGCAAATGATAAAATCTTATTTTATTGCTGCTTCCAGTGCTAAACTGGTCAACGTTCTGTGTTTTGCCTTTTATATTTTATACCATGATTTTGCATCACTGTTATATTTTTAAAGTTACTTTTTGAGCAACAGTCAAATTTCTTAAGGCTTTCAATGACCTTGAATTTCAAATGAATTCAATGAAGGATTCACAGGATGTCCATCAATCCCCACCCCGATGTGAAAAAGAATAATAAACAAAACTCACAAACCCCAAACCCCCCCCCCCACACAAACAAAGTGATGATGACATCAAATTCTCAGCCCCCTCTCTCGCAGAAAAAAGCAAAAATAATATCAAGTCCCCTAACCGCTCTCCTTGGAGCAAAGAACAGTGACAATAGCATCAAAACTCCCAACCCCTCTCTCTCAGACAAAAAAACTAACAGATTTGCCCAGACAGAAAAACACCAACACCAAAATCAGACCCCAAATCCTCAACTCCTCCTTCACATAGAAAGTAAGATATCACCCACCCGCCAATTGGCAACAAAAAAGAACAAAAAACATAAACTGAAGTAGACCAATAGAAAGTACAGTCCAATAATCACATAAATGTCAGAACAATGAAAACATCCTTAAGGATCTCTTCTGGTGAAAGAGGAAATATAAGGGATGTAGGACTACGTGTAAGAAAATAAATTAAGAGGGCAAAAAGGACAATAGACAATAGGACACACAAAATGGTGGTGGAACACAGCAGGCCAGGCAGCATCTATAGGGAGAAGCGCTGTCGACGTTTCGGGCCGAGACCCTTCAGCGCTTCTCCCTATAGATGCTGCCTGGCTTGTTGTGTTCCACCAACATTTTGTGCGTGTTGTTGTTTGAATTTCCAGCATCTGCAGATTTCCTCGTGATAGACAATAGGTGCAGGAGTTGGCCAATTGGCCCTTTGAGCCAGCACCGCCATTCAATGTGATCATGGCTGATCATCCACAATCAGTAACCCGTTCCTGCCTTCTCCCCATATCCCTTGACTCCGCTATCTTTAAGAGCTCTATCTAACTCTTTCTTGAAAGCATCCAGAGAATTGGCCTCCACTGCCTTCTGGGGTAGAGCATTCCACATATCCACCACTCTCTGGGTGAAAAAGTTTTTCCTCAAATCTGTTCTAAATGGCCTGCCCCTTATTTTTAAACTGGGGCCTCAGGTTCTGGACTCCTCCAACATCAGGAACATGTTTCCTGCCTCTAGCGTGTTCAATCCCTTAATAATCTTATATGTTTCAGGACCAGGAGATATCCCTGGTGGACAAGGTCAAGAAGAATCCTAAAATGTT
>NC_133155.1:4252500-4402500 GCF_048418815.1 Hemitrygon akajei | reverse complement strand
CATCCCCACCGCCCCCAGTGCGGTGTGCTGGCTCCTGCTGAGGCATATCATCCGAGCGATGTCACTTCCATCAAAAGCAGCCACTTCGAATGGACTCTGGTAGCGTCAACCCAGGTTTGTTTTTGCTGGTCACTTTCTGATTCTCTGCCACAGGCCTATCCTGTGTGGGCTAACAATTTAGAAGTTAGTTTTGCAAATTGATGAACCTAGGAAAGGTGGGGGGGGGGGGGGCGGGAGAGCTCATTGCTTTTGCCAGAGGCAACAGAACACTTTGAAATAAAGTGATGAGCCGTGATGAAAGGTCTCGGCCCGAAACGGATGCTGCCTGACCTGCTGAGTTCATCCAGCGTTTTGCGTGTGTTGCTGTGGATTTCCAGCATCTGCAGAAGCTCTGGTGTTTTTGCTGAGGGGGAGTACAGAGGATGAGGTCCCCTGTCAATTGTGCACAACAATCTCTGACGTCACGTTGATTGTAGAGCTGATCCTATTACGTCACTCATTCGCTGCATTACAAGATTAATTACTTCCCAAATATATCATGTTATTTAATCGGCATAAGTTTAATGAATGAGGAGAAATTAAGGAGACTGGGACTATACTCTCACGAGTATTGAAGAATGATTCAAATTTACAGTATTCTTAAGAGTGTTGTTAGAAAGTCGAAAATCAATCCAATTGTCCTGATTAAATTTAGATTCAGTAGCAGAGAATCCCAAATCCACAGAGAGGAGATTCCATTTCAACTTTCTAAACTATATAAAATTACTGTTTATGACATATATTTAAATGTGAATGCGATACCTGAATGAAGGAAATAATGCAATAAAGACTCACCTTTCAAAATTAAGGAGAGCTAGGCTCAACAATATGTATAATGGCGAAGCATTTAATATATTAAATGTTGGTATGTGGCGGAGCGCGGGTCCCTTAATGACTGTAATTTTTGTTTGCATGCATAGTTATTGCTTTAGCAGTATTTCTTTCCATCATTCCTCTCCCAAAACAATCCTGACGGATTCTTCTCAATGGTGTTAAAAGACGGGAGATGCAGGCGGTCACAAATCGGAAAGTTAGGGTGCAGCTCCCTCTGGCGACCGAAATGAAGTACACCAAGCTTCGCCACGTGCTCTTTTCTAATCAGTAGTTTCCGATATTTAGTCCTTAATTTGATCAGAAGTTCTTTGTTAAGTTCACAATGCCTTAACAGATTTATTCAAGTAGTACCACTTGTCTTATTCCTCTACCACAGCACTGCGTTTTTTCCCTTTTCGAGAATGTATCTAATTCCGGGGACGTAAGGAACTTACGTCAATACAAGTTCCCGTTAAATATAATTTCCCGGAGGCAGCACAGTATGTGGGACAGTTAAAAATAAACTGCTGGAGGAACTCAGTGGGCCAGGAAGTACCTGTGAAGGGAAATGGATAGTCGACCCTCCATCTGGACTACAGTAAGTGAGATTTTTGGACCAGCTGGGGACATGGGGTGTGCTGTCGACCTACCACACGGCAGTACATTGCAGAATGCCGCCCCGGGAGTTATAATTCGGATAAGAGTGAGGCGTTTGGAAAGACTAATCAGTGTAGGACTTTCACAGTGAACATTAGGGCTCCAGGGTATGCTGTAGACCAGAGAGAGACCCAAATACACCGGGTGGTTTGCAGAAAGTAGCATCGCAGGTAGGCAGGCGGTGAAGGCGGCTTTTGGCGCGTGATAAGTGGAATAATTCTCTATACCCCCTCATAGACACAAAATATTCTGCAGATAGTGGAAATCTAAAGCAACACACACAAAACACTGGAGGAACTCAGCAGGTCAGGCAGCACCTATGGAGAGGAATAAACAGGCGGCTGAATTTCTCCAGCATTTTCTGTGCGTTATCTCCTCGTGGAGTCTGAATTGCCAACATTTATGAAGGACCTCAGTATGTTAAAGGCGCCATCAAGGTTACCGATGAAATACTGTGGCCTCAAGGTCCATTACACCAAATCATCTTCTAATAAGTTCCAGTCACCCAACACTGGGTGTTCCGTGGGTGACAGAGCAGAGTACTATTCACTCACAAGTATAACAGGTAAAAACTTTTAAGTGTTCCATGGGTGGCGGAACGGAGGCCATTCACCCAAAATAATGGGTGTGTTAGAGCGATTTTTGGGTTTAGGACATTTACATTTAGCAACTGACTTTGGTTACCAGTCTTCACATATAAAAATGTATTGTGGATTTAATTTGGAGTGCAGCTCCGAACAATGGGTTCCTAAAATCCATGATCCCAGACAATGCCGATTAAGATTCATTTTGGATGTCTGTGGCTTGGGTGCGAATCGAGAGGTATGAACGTTGTATGTAGTTTCAAAGAAAGCATTTGCCATACGTTGTAACACACACAAAATCTGCTGGAGGAACTCAGCATGCCAGGCAGCATCTATGGAAAAAAGTACAGTCGACATTTCAGGCCGAGTCCCTTTGGCAGGACTGAGAAAAAAAGATGAGGAGTTAGATTTAAAAGGTGAGGGAAGGGAGAGAGAGAGAAACACAAGGTCACTCCTCCCCCACATTTACTCATCTTTTTTTTCCTCCAGTCCTGCCGAAGATTCTCAGTCCGAAACATCGACAGTACTTTTTCCCATAGATGCTTCCTGGGCTGCTGAGTTCCTCCAGCATATTTTGTGTGCGTTGCTTGGAATTCCAGCATCTGCAGATTTTCTCCTGTTCATTCATTGTAAATGTGGCATCCTTTGATGCTTGGCACATAAAATATCGGGCCTAAAGTGTCTCCACATGCCTACTGTACTTTGTCTTGTCAAATAAAAAAGCCGCTTTGTATCTCCCAGTACTTTTCTCCAGTGACTTCACTCACGCAAAAATAGGGCGACAGAGCAGAGTACTATCTATTCACCCAATGTAATGAATGTCTCCTGGGTGACAGGACAGAGGCCATTCACCCAACATAATCTGCATGGAGGTCAGTCACCAGTGGTGTGCCTCAGGGATCTGTTCTGGGACCCTTACTCTTCGTGATTTTTATAAATGACCTGGATGAGGAAGTGGAAGGATGGGTTAATAGATTTGCTGATGACTCAAAGGTTGGGGGTGTTGTGGATAGTGTGGAGGGCTGTCAGAAGTTTCAGTGGGACATTGATAGGATGCAAAACTGGGCTGAGAAGTGGCAGATGGAGTTCAACCCAGATAAGTATGAGGTGGTTCATTTTGGTAGGTCAAATATGATGGCAGAATATAGTATTAATGGTAAGACTCTTGGCAGTGTGTAGGTACAGTGGGGATGTTAGGGGTAGGTTTTTTTATGCAGAGTGGTGAGTATGTGGAATGGGCTGACTGCAATGGTGGTGGAGGTGGAAACAATAGGGTCTTTTAAGAGACTTTTGGAGAGGTACATGGAGCTTAGTAAAATAGAGAGTTATGGGTAACCGTAGTAATTTCTAAGGTAGAGATGTTCAGTACAACTTTGTGGGCCGAAGGGTCTGTATTGTGCTGTAGGTTTTCTACATTTCTATAATGGGTGTCTCATGGGTGACAGGATAGAGTACTAAATTCTCCAGCTGCACATTTGATGATTATCCACAAGATTATGCATTTCCTCATCCCAGTGCTTGAGGGTCAACAGAAAATTAAGACATAGGCTAAGCACCTGCTCAAAACCAGTGCCAAACACTGATTAATGAGTGCTGATCTCAGAAGGCCATGGTTCAGACTACATTTGACATCTTGGCTATATAATCGAAACATACACTGCAGTGCTGCCCTGCTATCAAATCACGAAAGTAAGACCCACCTGTCATTGGGGGTGGGATAAAACGATCCATTGAGATTATTTCAGTGATGTGAAGAGGAATATTCATCAACTCCGGCCAATAATTATTCTTCCGTCAACATCATGAAAATATATCTGGTTTGTATACGTGGGAGCATGCTGTGATCAAACTGGGTGCAGTCATTGTTAAAATACTTCAAACTTCATGGAATATCCTAAGGCAGTAAAAGTTTTCTTTTACTTCAAGAGTCAAGACTGTTTAATGCCATTTCCTGTATACAGGTGCAAATGAAGTAATTGGTACTCCAGGTCCAATGCACCACAAAAAAAGTAATAAGATTTTTAAAATTCTAATTAACGCACAACATATGAATGCATCCGATAGCTTACATACATAGTCTGATTGCAGGCTTTTCCCACAGAGGCTGAGTGAGACTAGAACAAGGTCATAGGTTAAAGGTGAAAGGTAAAATGTTTAAGGGGAACGTTTTCATTCGGAGGGTGGCGAGAGTGTGGTACGAGCTGCCAGCACAAGTGGTGCGTGCAGTGGCAATTACAACAGTTAAGAGAAATGTGGATAGGTACGTGGATGGGAAAGCTGGGGTCCGGCTGTAGATCGACGGGATTAGGCAGATTAATGGTTTGGCACGGACTAGGTGAGTCACAGGATCTGTTTCTGTGCTGTAGTGTCCTATAACTCTATGATTGTATGGTCATAAAGTGATGCTATGACTGGCAGGAGCTAATAAAGTTGCGATAGTTGGTGTAGTGGCGCCATTGATCAGCCTTGCCGACAGGGGCAAGCAACTGTTGTTCCTGGTGTGAAAGCTAAGTAACCCCCTCCCTGGTGAGAGTGGGACAAATTTAGTGGATAAATGGAATGCCATGTATATGCTACCACTGCAGTATTCCTGTTAACATATCTGCATTATTTCCAATTAGGTTATGAAGTTTCTCAACAGCTCTGGAGTGAGCAGGAAATGCAGGTATTCTTGGAGGAATAATAAAAAAACAAATAAAATCAGCCTGGCCTTGCTTATTTTATTATTCATTAACTCTTCCAGGCTACGGTCAAATCTGTGAACATAAAACAGATGTTGCATCATTCTCCGGCTGAGATTCACTCAGGATTACTTATTTATTGGGATAGAGTGGGGAACGAGAAGGTCAGTGGTGAGTGGAATGTGAGACCTTCCGGTCTTTCAGGCTGCGCCACCCACCAACCCCCAATTTAACCCTAGCCTAATCACGGGACAATTTACAATGACAATTAACCTACTAACCAGTACATCTTTGTACAGGAGGAGGAAACCACAACAGCCGGAGAAAACCCACACATTCCACGGGGAGAACGTCCAGGAACTCCTTACGGATAACATCAGAACTGAACTCCAACACGCCGAGCTGCAATAGCATCACAGTAACCGCTATGCTACCATGGCGCCCGATTCGCAGAGATGGAAGTATAGCGCCTGTTCACCTAACAGCAAAAACTTCACCTGTGTATGATGATTTCATCTTTAAGGTCGCCCTGCAATTGCCCAAAACCTTCAGAACATTTAATGTTGCTGTCACTCGCTTTTTAGCTTCAGAAACTTACTAATCAGGTTTTCCATTAATCTCGGTATAATCTGATCTATCACCCATAATAAATTTATCATTGCCCTGTGAGTTACATCCCAAATGCAACTGAATTTTATCTGTACATATACTGCTACAAGGTCTAACACAAACATGAGGAACCGCACCTCATCTTCCGTCTGAACACAATGAAGCCTTCTGCACTTAATATCGAATTCTACTTCGAGTAAATTGATTTGTCAGTATCAGTTATCCATTTGTGAGGCTGGCTCAGCTTGTTTATATACCCCGTTCCTCCAACCCCTATGAAAGCAGAGGAAATTCTTAAATCAGACCGACCAGGATGGCTTCTTGTTGATTTTACACCACTCACATTCTTGTCAAATCTCATTCACTCATTGTCCAGGTAACTTTGTTTACAGCTTACCTTCAGTCATCCTGATACATTGCACCCCTTCCTTGCTGCAACTCTCCTCAACACCAACGAAGGGTCACCAAACTTTAATTCAAAAGCTGTTCCTCTGCCCACAGATGCAGCCTGACCTCCTGCGTATTCCCTCCATATTGTTCATGGACAATTCCAGAACTGAGAGGTTATAACCATGACCAAATGCTGAACCAGCTGGGGTTCTTTCCTTCAGAAAAGCGGCTAAGAACTAACTAGATGGAAGCATTTTAAATTATGTGCATGGAGTATTTATAATACAGAAACAAGTTGTTTCATCCAACGTGATAGGATTAAATGTAGTGAAAATGTTATCTCTTTTGGAGGTGAAACAAGATGGCAAGAGTAACATCTTGATTAACTGAAGGTTATACTTCCCCAAGAATGAAGGTTTTAAGGGAAATTTCATGCATGGAAAAGGCTGGGCTAGAGACAATGGATCGTTTGACACACTGGGAGTGGTGGCTCTTTATTATAGCAAAAATAACTTTATACCTCAAAGGTGCATGCCCTTGGATGTAATGGGGTTATAGGGAAAGATCCAAAATCAAATACTCATCAATTAAGGAACACTCGTAATTACTGAAGAAAAGTAAGAAATTCAGAACCCTATGTAGAAGTGTGAGGGTGAGGGACACAGGAAGCGTTTCAAGCCACATAACTGCTTGAACGGAACACATCAGCTGGCCTCAATGAGATAAAGAATGAGGTGTGAGAAATCAGGTGAAGAGTATTAACTGCTGATAGGCCAAAACCTGTTTCTAAAGGGGATAATTCTGGATAATTCTGTGTTTTATTCAGAAGGCCACGGTAACATACACTATAAATATACTGCACTCCGCACTGAATAGCTCTGACAAGATCGACTTGAATCAGGTTCGGTTTACAAAAACATAACCACTGTCACAACTGCAGTATGTGCACTGTTGTGGCAGTACAACTTTGCAATGTGATCAGCTGTTGCAGACATGTCAGCAAATGAGCAATTACGTAAGTAAATTACCCAAAGCTTTGTGATGGTAACACAGAGGGGTACATGCAGCACCATCAGCTATCAAACAGCACTAGAGACCTGCAGCAGTTTTAAGGAAATCAGTTTGTAGGCCATTTAAGCTACACTAAGTAGTCCATCTCCCATGACAATCCACTCAGGGACTTGAACCAAATGCAGGCTTCACGTGAATTGGAGTTAGAGGGCAGGAGTTAATTAGAGCAGTGTAGAGAAAATTCAGTCTTTTTCAAGTCATACTTTTCTACTTTCCTCTTAAAAAATTTGATTTTACTTCCCATTTTAAACTGCAAACCTTGCAACCATTTATAGACAAGGGATTCTGCAGATGCTGGAAATGCAAAATATACACAAAACGCTGGAGGAACTCAGGTGGTCAGGCATCTATGGAATGAATGAACATTTGACGCTTGGGGCCAAGATCCCTTATCAGGTCTGGAAAGGAAGGGAAAGATGCCAGATTAAAAGGACAAACAAACAGACATGGGCGAGTACACGTGAAGAGTCGGAGGACAGCAGAGATCGGAGGGGGATCATTTATGGAACGAAGTGAAACTGCCTGAGGATCTCCACTTTAGAGGGTGTCACAAAATTGAGAATGCAACTTTTAATGGGTAGGATTAAATAATTACAACACAGGGAAATGCCCAGTTTTAATGCTTAGTATGCAGTAGGAGTTACCCAACTAAATTATTGACTGCAGCAACACAAGTCTAACCTTGTAATAGCTGATGGCGATGATGGGCCTAAATGATTGATTGATTGATCAATACAAAATACAGACTCCATCAGGCTTAATTCCCAGTTTGATTAAAGACACCATGTAAATTTCAGTTTCAAAGGTTCATTAAGTTCCTTTTCGGACCTTTATTACTATTTATAGGAGGAGTAGGATCCGCTCATTCAGCTTAGCAACCCTATCTACTATTCCTCAGTTTCAATTCTCCATTCTCTGCTGAACCCACAGAGAAGGACAGACAAAAAGCTAGTAACTCTCACTGGGCCAATTTCTGAACATCAGCCTGTTACAAAGCACCAGTTGGAAATAATGTGCTCAGCAAGATCTCCCTATTTACTCTCAAAAAGGTGTATGCACTCCTTCCCTCTGTCTGCAGGTAACCCCTGGGCAAGGTGTAGCACCTGCTTAGCCACTCCCCCTCCCACCACATCCAAGCAGGGTCACTTGAAGCCATGTGAGCAGGTGGTGGATAGTCCAATGAGTAGTTGGTGCATATCACAAATCTTGACCATGTGACCACTGACAGCCAGACAATCTGAGTATCAATAATGGCCAGGGTCACCTGGCTTGTAAAGACACTGCCCAGAAGGTGGCAACAGCAAACCACTCAAGTGGAAAAATTTGCCAAGAGCGGGGATGGTCATGGAAAGACCATGATTGCCCATGTCATGACACAACACATAACAAATGAACTCTCATAAAGTGATCCCTTCAATCTGTTAAGTATGGTAGTAGTAGAAAAACTTGGTCAACACATCTTACCCCTTAAAATTATAACCAGTCTTCTGTACTAGCATCTTGGGTATTATCTTAATCACCGAATTTAAATGGATTTAGTTTGTGAAAGTAGTAAAAGAAACACTTCAGAACCCTTCCAAATTCAGCCAGTCTGGTGCAAGTCAGCCAACCCAGTCCTAAATAAGGAATTACCAAAATGAAGCTGGGAGCAACACATGAAAAGGCTAAAATCCGACCAGTAGGTTTCCAAACCAAGGCAACCCATTAACTCAAAGGGAGTAGGAACAGCATGGAAGAAAGAGTAAACGATGTTGCAACACTGCCTTGAGACAGGAAGAATTAAAGCTCTGCAAGCCTTCCCCTCCCACCATCGCTGATGTATCAAGCGTAGAGTTGGTGATTGCAGCCCATTCCACCAGATGGCAGCACTTAGGTTCCTTACCTTCTCCTGTGGGCTGAGTTGGAGTGTCTTCTGCCTGATGGGGAGTCAGAACTGTTATCAAAGCTGACAGCCAGATACTGTCAATGTGCACTGAAACACGGATTTCATTCTACTCCTGTCAATATCTGCGCCGCTTCCTCCCCTCCAGCTGTAGATTCCCTTCTGTTTGTTTTAATATGAATTAGAGATACTGCACAGATTAGGCCCTTTTAGCCACGTTGTCCAGCCACCTCCAATTCAACCCTAGCCTAATCACAGGACATTTTTATAGTGACCAATTAACATAGTAACAGAGGTCTTTGGACTGTGGGAGGGAACTGGAGCACCCAGAGGAAAGCCGCACATTTCACGCGGAGGACATGCAGACTCCTTACAGAAGATGCTGTTGGATTTGTTCTGTTCACCTAACTTGTCACATTGAAACACACACTATTGCCCTACACATCCCATCCAATTAACCCTGCAGTCATACTAATCCTTAGGTCTCCATCATAGAGGGAAGAACAACCGGGAATGAGACTTGCCAGGATTCACAGCTTCAATCCATTCCACTCAAAATTCCCTGATTGTCTTTGACAGTTCATCCTACTGACAGTCTGTATCGCTATTTGCAAAAGATAATAAAGCTTTTTTAAACAGTTGATACTGATTTACAATTTAAAGGATATATTAAGTATAACAAATTTGTTGGAAATACTCTATTAGTGTCAATTTATTAAATATACATTGTACTGTATACACAATTAAGAGGGGTATAAATAGGGCAAATCCCATTGAGTTTGGGTGAGACAAGAACTAGAGGTCACGAGTTAAGACTGAAAGATGAAATGTTTATGGGGAACTTCTTCACTCAGATGGTGGTGAGAATGTGGAATGAGCTGCGAACAGAAGTGGTGGATGAGGGTTCAATTTCAACATTTAAGAAATGTTTGGTAAGTACATGGAGGGCTATTTCGAGTCAATGGGACTGGGCAGAATAATAGTTCTCCATGGACTGGATGAGTTGAAGAGCCTATTTCTGTGTTGTAATTCTCTGCAGCCATGAAATGGCAAAACTCTCACCCTTTATTCCACACCCCGCCCCCCCCCCCCCCCCCAAGACTGTACTCCTCACCCACACTCTAGGGGCAATTTAAGTGGACAATTACCAACCCATGACTTTGGGATGGGAAACAATTGGAGCAGGTGGATGAAACCTATGTGGTTACAAGGAGTAACCACACAGGTTATAAACTCCACACAGATAGTTGCTGGAACTGTGACATGCTACAACACAGCACTACATCATTTTGCCAGCAATTTCACACAAACTGCTCCAGTGGAAAGAGATCATGAATAACCCCATCTTACTACTACAGATAGTGCCCCAGGCTTTTTAAAAAAAAACAATCAACTCAGAGAACATGGAGACTTTACTTAACATCTGAGTTGAACGATGCCACATTCAACAACACGACACTCTCAATAAAGTACCGTATTAGTTTGACTAATCTGTTCCAGGAGCTGGAGATTTCACCATTCCCCTGACCGTTTGTATTCAAAGTGCAAGATCTTAGGATGGCAGAACTTAAATTTAACTGGATGGACACAGACTACATCAGATATGTATACAACATTCTCCTTAACCTCCACAATAGTCACTTAGCAAGTAACATTAAAACACCAGGAAGAATGAAACACCAAACAAAAATGCATTCAACGCATCCATTCTGCTGAACAGGGTATCACATTTATTACTGAGAAGTGATTAATAATGAAGAAAGGGTAAGTTCCCAGTTTTTCCACTGTTGACGAGGATTGAAAAAAGATTCTAAGCAGTTTTTGTTTCTCAAAGTTCACTGTTTGAAAAATTCCTTACAGTATTTCTTTAGTCCAGTCTTCCTTTTTTTTAAGGTTTTAGACATAACTGGTGGCAATTTTTATTTTAAACTTGCTCACATTAACTTTTGTCAAGAGTAACTTGCTTTTAATATTTTGAACGAAAGGCGGGACAAACACAAAAGTAACTGCTCTTCCCAGGAGCCTTTTTTTAAAACAAAACAAGCAGCATTTTCAGTAAAATGAAGGGTGAGGTGGGGTGGGCAGTCCTCGAAAGCCTGAATGAAACAATTTAGGCTCCATAAATTAAACCGAGTTGGAGAAGGAATCTGTTCACACGTTGAACCCAGCTGGGTAATAATGTTGCGAAGCAACTGGTCTCTTCTCCATGGAACTGCATTTAAATGCAGCCCATGGACCATAAAAATGAAGAAATGATTCATTGTTTTAATATTTTTTTAAACAAGGAAAACAAATGTACCACTTTATAAAGTCACAACTGATAATTGAGAAAGGATCCTTAAAACGTTTTGTTTCCCCACCTAGTTCTTGCTATTATTACCATAGTGCTACAGAAGAGGATTAAGTTTGACAACTACATGGCTGAAAGTCGTAGAATTCACTGAAAATGAAAGAGGGTGGGTGGGAAGGAAGGGGTGGAGAAGGGAATCTTCATTATCACTCAATTTCTTGACGAAAATTCAGGATATGACATTTAGGTCGACGTCACATTTCCAGAGACTGCAGTATTATTTGACACGACCTTGGCGTTCCTGTAAAAACAAGGAAAAGGTTCAATGTACAATTCTCTTGTTTCAGTGACAACAAATTAAACCAAGACATCAGTAAAGTCAACCCTTTGAATTAGAGGCTCTGGGAAATTAGAATGTGGAATCCTCTCTTATAAATATCTGTTACTTGTGGAGCTTATAAAATGGAGAAGCACAGTAGTGTAGTGCTATTACAGTGCCAGCCGCTCAGGTTCAATTTCCACCGCTGCCAGTAAGGAGTTTGTACCCACGACCACGTAGGTTTCCTCTGGGTGCTCCATTTCCTCCCATATTCCAGACATTCCAGGTAAGTTCATTAGTCACATTGGTATAACTGGGCAGCATGGGCTCGTTGGGCTGGAAGGGCCCGAATCTCTAATCATACAAAATAAATAAATAAAGAGAAGCAAGCTCCAAAAGCAACTATGACATTATTAGTTTGTATTTGCCATCAATGCACAGATGAAAGGAGAACTGGCTTCCGCTGAGTGTGAAGAGACAGCAATTAATTACATTGTTCTTCAAGAGAATCAACACTTACAAAGACTGCACTGGAAGAACCTTTGGTTCTATTGATTGTCAACAAGAACCTAATAAAGCTGAAGCCTATTCTTCACTGTGGCAAACAATTAAAATCTGCTAACTGCCTACTTGATAAAAGCAGTGTAAAATTGAGATTTCCATACCTGAAGTAACCCAGAATCACTGTGCAGCATGAATTATATTATGTGGGGGATTACTAGGAAATAAACACAGTGGAACATGGACACTGGTCCACAATCTTAGAAGCCTGAAGCACTTCACATCCAAGTGAATTACATCCAAAGCATCACCTTGTAGAAAATAAAGACAACTAAATGCATACTTCAACAATCAAACACCAGCACCCAATTCATCTATTGTTTTGATCGTATCAAATAAGGGAAGAAATTTTGGCCAGGATAAGGATACAATAATTGGTCCTAATATCCAGAACTTGTGTGGGGCAGGCTACATGGTGAATGAGGTCATGAGGGTGAGAGGAGGCTTGAGAAAAATTAACTAGGGCTTAAAGTCCTCATTGCCATCAATGGCCCATGGTGGAAGTGGGTTGGAAATGCATCAGGTTTGATGCAATCTGGGTCTTATTCACACTTTAAGTTTGGTACTTTTGAGTTAGGGATGAACTCCTGCAAGGTATACAAAAGCTAAAATATTGGAGGCTGAGAGTAATGAAATATCAGTGCCCACGCATACTGAACCTGTGAAAACAGATTACCAGCTCATACAATGAACAACAATTTATTCAATTTTTTTTTAAAAATTAAAGTCGGATTTATTTCTCACTACAAGCAGATGATCACTATACCTTCTGTTATTCAGGACCAAGGCACATCCTTGGCTTGGCACTGATTGCTCAAGTTAATCAATAATTCTTCAGAATTTTGATTCAATGCTTTCATAAATAAATAAAATCAATCAGGTTCTGCTCCTTTACCAGCAGACAACTGGGGTGCAGAGGGACACAGACACCCCAGCCACGTGGGGGAGGTTAGACAGACCTGAACATCTTATTTTTCATAAGAAAGCACATTTTGTAAACCTAAGCCCTCAGCAATGAGACAACACGTCATTATATAATTAAATTTCTCTTTTCTGTCTCCCACACCACCACCAAAAGTAGCCATCATTTGGGCAAATACAGATGGTAAAAAAAAAGACAATTTTCTAGTGAAGTTCAAGAAAATCCCGGTTTTGCCAGACTAACCAGTAAAGCACTTCTTTAACCACAAGTTGACAAAAGCACAACTACAGTAATACTACCATTAATCATGGAAAATTACGACTTCCACCTCAACCCACCATTCCTCCCACTTCCATCAATGTCTTTCAAACTTTTAATTTTGCCGGAACATAACCAACTTTTAAATTTAATTATGAGTCATTGAACAAATAAGTCATTTTACATTCCTGCCTGTCTTCCACCATCTTGGTTAGAAAGAGGAGATTTTTGGAAAATAACTTGGGAATAATTTTATATTCCCAGTAACAAGTCACAGATGGAATCCTACTCATCATTTGATGCTGTTAATTTAATGGATTGTGCACAAACATAAACCCCGTGAGGTTACCTCTGGGTTGCACTAAAAAAAAAAAATAATTTTAATGCAGCTCATTTCCCATCTCCACCTGTGATCATCAAAGCGGATTCGGGATTCAAAGAAAGACCATCATTCATACAAGGCTATTTTCCTCATGCCTGCATTGGTACCAGTGCACAAGCATAACCTGGCATTTACAGATCACACTTAAAAACAGTATCTTTCTGATCAGCATGTACTGATGCAAAGCCATGAGCAGTGAGAAAGGGCACAAATGTTTCAGTTTTTACATTTATCACACATATACAATCACACTGTTTTGGAATTTAATGGACTCTGGTACAATTTTATAGCCACTAAAATCCAGTTCATAGAAACATAGAAAATAGGTGCAGGAGTAGGCCATTCGGCCCTTTGAGCCTGCACCGCCATTCAGTATGATCATGGCTGATCATCCAACTCAGAACCCTGTACCTGCTTTCTCTCCATACCCACTGATCCCTTTAGCCACAAGGGCCATATCTAACTTCCTCTTAAATACAGCCAATGAACCGGCCTCAACAGTTTCCTGTGGCAGAGAATTCCACAGATTCAACACTCTGTGTGAAGAAGTTTTTCCTCATCTCGGTCCTAAAAGGCTTCCCCTTTATCCTTAAACTGTGACACCTTGTTCTGGACTTCAACATCGGAAACAACCTTCCTGCATCTAGCCTGTCCAATCCCTTTAGAATTTTATATGTTTCAATAAGATCCCCCCTCAATCTTCTAAATTCCAGTGAGTATAAGCCTAGTCGATCCAGTCTTTCTTCATATGAAAGTCCTGCCATCCCAGGAATCAATCTGGTGAACCTTCTCTGTACTCCCTCTATGGCAAGAATGTCTGTCCTCAGATTAGGGGACCAAAACTGCACACGATATTCTAGGTGCGGTCTCACCAAGGTCTTGTGCAAATGCAGTAGAACCTCCCTGCTCCTGAACTCAAATCCTTTTGCTATGAATGCCAACATACCATTTGCTTTTTTCACCGCCTGCTGTACCTGCATGCCCACCTTCAAGAGCACAATATTCCCAAAAAGACTCAGATGCTCCAGAAGAGAAAGGAAGAAGCTGGTGAGGAAATGGGTGATCAGAATCAGAATGAGCGCAGGAAGTAGGTATCCCATCTGCCACACCTTCATTGTTTTTCTGAAGGAGCTAATTAATTGGAAGCACTTGATCTTCCACACTCTTCCAAAATTTATTTCACAACTATATACCAGATTCCCTTCTAAAAGGTGTTATTGAATCAGTTTTCAGGAAACTACATCATTAACAAATAGAGTAAAATAAAACATCAAGTTTGTCCTAATGCGTCCACATTCCCAGTTGTTATGCATTGATAAACCAGATGAATATTTCAAAGGTTCACAATACTCAAAATGAAGAAATTTCTTCACATCTCTATCCTCAATGACCAAAATTGGTTTTAGACACCTCATCCAAGGGAAATGTTAACTGTGCATCTACCATATACAAAACATTTCCCTTACAAGAATCTACATGTTGTTTGTTCAATCTGCCAAACAATTTTCATACTTGTGCAAATTAGAAATTACAATATGCCAGTTATGCACCAGGGCTCTACGTAATCGAGTACGTTTCTACCTTTGTGCTCAAATTCTTTGGCCAAAACAGGAGTTGCATTCCTCATCACTAGCTCTATTTGCATGCTTACTGCTGGTGATTCATGAATAGGGATACTCAAGTTCCTATTGATATTAAAACCCTGCAAGGTCATCATTTAAAAAAAATACACCCTTCCCCCCAAATCTGCCCCAACTTATTTTTCATCTGCACATCCTTGACCAACATCCATCCCAAACCCAGATGCAAAAAGAGGGTTGGGCATAGGGCTAGCTAGCAATCCCATCCCGTAAAAACAGTGTTACTGAAATATCTACAGAAGCTCCAAAGACCTCATTCCTGGGAGGAAGGACATTGGCAAGCTTCTGTCTGCCCATTAGGGATGATGGGCTTAAGACAACAATGACAGCATTGCCCATTCTTAATCATTTATACTTGAAACTTCTTTAGCTCCACCCCACAGCTCATTATCACCTGACTTCATACTAAACTTAATTTTGCACTTGAACCTCTGATCCAAATAACTGAAATTTGAACAGCTGGGTTCCCAGTACCAATCCCTATAGTATTCCCTTAGTCACAGCTTCCCAACCTGAAAATTACAGTTACTCCTGCTTTGCTCTCTTTACTAACCTTATTTTGCCCTTAACAAGCACATGCGTCGTCCTAAAATCCAAAGACATGTCAACTGTTTTGTTCTTATCCATTCTGCTAATAACAATCTCCAAACACTGTTCATCTCATAAATCCACCTTCACACTGCCCAGTCCTATTACTTTTCTAAGTATGCTGTAACAACATTTTTAGAAAAGGCATTTGGACAGGTACATGGACAGGAAAGATTTAGAGCAGGGGTTCCCCAACCCCTTACCTAATGGTATTGGTCCATGGCATAAAAAAGGTTGGAAACTCCTGGACAAGAAGCACGTAAATAGAATTATTCAGATAGAGAGATTGATTTCCATGGACAAGTTGTACCAATAGGCCTATTACCATGCTGCACAACTCTACAACTTAATGAGAAAATGAGAAAACAGGCTAAATTTACAGATTAAAATACAGAACGAGCTCTCCACAAAATGATTTTGAAAGCAAAAAGAAAACTAATAACTGGAAATCCTAAGATATTTCCACTCTATTTACAAATCTTGCCTACTCAAAGTTGGTGGCACTATGCAATTTTTATTTTTGTTTCTAAAGTATTTAACGGTCCTAGATGAATTAATAGTTCCAATTTACAATAACTAGAACTTTAAAAAAATATATATTCTTATACACAAAGGATGTGTGTAACAGATCGTACCTGTACTGTGCACTGCATAATGCAAACTATGTCAAATGCAAACATTTATGTTTCCTGAACCCTGGATATAAAATCATGCAAATTACAAAAGCAATCCAAATAAATCTCAAAACTGTCAGAACTTTCCAAGATATCCAAAGTTTTTTTAATCTAAAGTGTTTGCTTATTTCCCCCCACTTATAGAAGCTTAGGGGGAAACCTGTACTCTTTCATGCTGAAGTACCAACATTCCATAATTTCTCTCCATAAAAACTATTCCTCTTATTTCAAAGGCAAAATCCTTCGATAATAGCAGTTTTGGCAAAACGGTTAATATAACAGATTGATTTTGGGGAAGGGAAATAGATGCTTGATTTCTAGTTTATATAATCCTTAAAATTTTGTAAGTATGTGCTGTAGATGACTGAGGCTATTTATTTGTGCAACAGCATTTACAGCTTAAACACTAAAGATAAAAAGGGAGAAAAAAATTTCCTCCGTTGTTAAGCTTCATTCATTTTTTCCACTCATCCATTTTGTTTGCAGCAGAGAATATATTTGTAGCAGAAAATGCAGAGAGAATAAATGATAGTGCAAAAAAAAAAATCACGTTTCTGGATTTGATCCACTTTTTCCATTCCATTTTCCTTCCACTGCCACTCTATACTTACTACTTTTGCTATATATGCTGCTTGCAGTCAAATTATCTACCCAGACCAGTATTTGCAGTTAGGGCTTTCACACTGGTCAAATGCTAACTTTCTTACACACACATCAGAAATGCAAGCCTAGCTCATCCAAACTTAACACGAAATCCTTTCAACTACCCCGAAAGAGAAAGGATAAGGAAGTCCACAATACTAGTTCTTCCAAAAGGTTAATTTGCAGTGTTCATCTACCAAAATAAAATGACCAACATGAAAAATGAAGAACTGGCATTTACAAAAAATAATGTAGCAGTGTAGCAGCAGTTAGAGCGACACCATTACAGCTTGGAGCGCAATTCCGATGTCATCTGCAAGGAGTTTGTACACCCTCCCCATGGAATGCGTGTGTTTTCGCTGGGTGCTCCAGTTTCCTCCCACAATCCAAAGATGTATCCATTGGTAGGTTAAATGGTTGCTGTAAGCTGTCCCGTCATTAGGCTAGGGTTAAATCAGGGGATGCTGGCCAGCATGGTTCAAAGGCCCAGAAGGACCAGTTCCACACTTGTCTCAATAAATAACAATCTTAAGATGTTCAGCTAAAAAAAGAATTAAGAAAATAAAGTAGAAAATATTTTAATATGCCTTAGCATATTTCTATCAACATTAGCATTTGTTTAATCTACACGATGATCTAATGAGGCACTCTTTTGGGATCATGAATGATTTGTTTCCATTGAAGTTGTTTATGCTCTGAGGTGCCTGATGAAGCAACATGGGACCTGTAGCTTCTGCTATGGGTACAGTAGTGTGCAAAAGTCCTTGGCACATATATACACATAGGGTGCCTAAGACTTTTGCATAGTACTATATTTGTCAATGTGGAGCGGAGAGCCAGTTTGCAAATCTGGTGAGAGAACAAGATGTTGGGAATGGCAGGGTGGAACGTTGTGAGAGGGATGTAGGATAGGTGGCAGAGGAATGCCACAGCTGCATTAATTCCTAGTCCAGAGAAACCACTAGGCAAGGTCATTTGATTCTAAGGAATTGGTTTATTGATTACAGAATGTCTCTCTGGTGCTTCCCACTCTGTCCCCTCAGCCTTCCCCTTTTCCCAGCCATGATTCCCCCCCCCCCACCCCCACTCTCAGACCACAATAAAGACCCACATCAGAATCTGGTTTATCAATCACATGTCATGAAATTCTTTTTTTTGCAGTAGCAGTACAATACATAAAATTACCACAGTACTGTGCAAAAATCTTAAGCTGTCTGTCTGTCTCTAAGATTTTTGCACAGTACTATACATGACAGGCCAAGCAAGTGGTAATTTGGGAGGCAATGACCTCCTTCATTTATACCGGGCTTTTGTGTGCTCCAGAAATATGAACAGGAATCAATGTCACCCAAATGACTCTCCTCCACTTTAAGCAGTCATGGACCATTTGAACGATTGTGGATATTACACATTTTTCAATATTTTTTGCCGTTTGCTTTCTTCAAGCCATAGAGCTCAAATGTTTTGGCAATATGGTGTTTGGCATATAAATAATAATAGTTTAACCATTCAAGTAATTTCAGTTAATTAAGGCATTAGTACTGAGGAGAGAACTCCAATGACACTTTTGTCACTGGATGTGCACAATTTACAGACAATATTAAAACACATTGTTTTGTGGTACCCTGTACCTCAGCATCAGAAGCTCTGATTTCTGCCTTTTGGGTGAGGTGGGGGTTTGAGAATTGGATCTTGAAGCACACTTTTCTACTGATCCTCTGATAGTGGTTCATTAAGATTTGCTTCCTTTGAGAAGTGTGTGGGGAAACTAAATGTCTACTTCCCCTTCACTGATCTGTATTGTACAGTGTGGGAAAGTTACTAACCATCAATCTTATGAAAGTGAATGAGTTAACATGACTGAGCTCAGCCTCAGGTTTAATATCACTGGTGTATATTAAGGCAGTCTTCACTGTCCATTCAGAAATCTGATGAAGGACAGAATGAACACATATGCAGATGTTTGTTCCAAGTTGAGGTGGCCTTTGTTTTATAAAGATAATGAAAGATTAAGCAACTTCCTGTTTGTCCTATAAATTCAGAGAAAGATTTTTTTTTTTGAAAGTGCAGTTATGTGGCCAGAAATATTGAAAGGATTGGGATAACAATGTTGCATTTTTCAAGCTCAGTTTACATAGATTCCATTTTGATGTGCTGGCTATAATCATGGCCTGCATACCATTATGAAACAAATATACAAGATGGAATGAATCTCAGTAACCAAGTACAAGATGCTTCCACATTTCCTCTAAATTAGAGAAAGCTTCTGAGGTCAATAGTTACCCACGCTTCTTGGAGTTAATGCAATGACTTTCATCTATTAAGCTGTAAATGGATGGAATTCCCAATGCAATTCAGGGTGCAACTCTGACCATGAAGAGGTGTTTAGTAGATGCTGGCAATGACATGGCCAGTGGCAGACATCACACATCTCAGCAGTTCACTGAGATACATTCCGCAGCTGTGGGAGCTGAGATGTGTATCTGAAGTTTCTCTCTGACAAATTTTAGAACTTCAAAAAAAAACCTGATGACGAGAAACATTGCTCACCTGTGCAACGAAGGTTAAAATAAAAGCCAGTGGACCAACTGCAAAGGCAGTTTGTGCCAGTACTTTATTCCTTCATGCCAAGGCTGTTGATCCTTCATTTTGACTCCATAGAATGGTGACCAAGCCCTGGCAGCAACACAGTCAAATCCCCATAATTCTATACCTGTGTTTCCTATTCTCGGTTTAAAATTGTTTGGAAGGTTAAAATGTAGGTAGGTATATGGGAACATGTGGAAACTGGTGAAAATAAAGTATTAATGCAGGATTATTGTAAATGGATGGTTGACAGCTAGCACAGGCATGTGCTGAAAAGCCCGATTCAGTGCAGTATCTATCTTCAGAGGGTAGAATCATAAAGTACTCAAGTAACAGAGAGGCCCAAAGAACTCAAAGATACTACTAAATTAATCAGCCTAGCTAGCTCACCACCTAACAGTACATCACTTGGCCAGAATTATACCGTTTTGGTTAATAAACTGGAACTGGTTAATTAAGTAGTTAATTGCTCTGATGTGTTGCAACAATCAATTCCAGCAGTCCTACCATAAAACAGAACTGAAATTCTATTGGTGGTTATACCAATCACATCCAAATTGTGCATGCCTTTTTGGGTGATAACAACAAAGGTTCTAACCAGCAAGGCAGTTTCATAGTGGATAGACTTCAGATGTATGATCCTGGGCAGGATTTACAATAGAGTGCCTGAGAAGGTTCTGAAAACAGAAATGAAGGCACAAAATGCTGGAATCACTCAGCAGGTTAGGCAGCATTTGTGGAACAAAAACCAGAGCTAATACTTCAAAGATCCATTGTCAGAATTCATTACTTTCATTCTCAGCTGGTGGAAACAGATCGATTAAATTGAGAAATAAACTTTTATTTGAAAAAGCAAGTACACTCATGACAAACTTACATTAACCCCATATTACAGAGCACAACATTATATCTGAACATTCAAGTTTCCTGATTCAGTTGCATGGCATTGGAGGATATTGCAAGGCTTACCAACCTGATCTTAGAACTTCTGTTTATTTCCAGCAAAAATTATACTCGTTACGAGCCCGATTTGTGTTGGTATGCAAATAAAATGAGCTAGGGATATACTAAAGATGCACACCAAACTACAGGATAGAAAAATAGGTGAAAGAAGGAAATGGAGTTCATCAGAATAAAAGGTATTATAACAATCTACAACACAACCAATACAATGTACAGCAAACTATTTGCAAAGGAGTTGAGTTTTATTACTTGCTGTACTTGTAGTTCCTTCCTTACACATTAACTGCATTACTCAATTTACGACTCAATTTCCAGTTCCTGTCTTCCAGGTGAAGTTTCCATTAACAAATGCAACCCTCACTAAAAATCTATCGAACCTCACTCAGCATTCCATATCCATCCATAGGCAAAGAGGCATTTTTCTGGATCCACAACTGACTTTCTGAGCTTGATTTTTAGTTCTTTGGGCCACGGAACACCAGATCAAATGAAGGGGAGCAATACAGATGAAAAGGTACGGGGAATTCCAAACCGTGGGCTTAGATTACCTATTCAAGCATAAACTATCAAGAAAGTTCTGAAAGATGTGCAATGAGTTTGTTTTAAAAATAAAACTTACCCAAATGCTGCCCAGGAATCTTGAAATCTAACCAATGTGAATAATAAATGTTTTCAGATTGATTACCGAGGATCAATGCCTCCAGACTTCTAGAAACATTAATGGCTGTCCTTAACAATTCATTGTAAATGTTTTTACAATGTTAATTACACCTTTATAACTGAACTATTTAAGAAATGCTGAAAACTGTTTAACATTCTTAGGAATGAGTGTTGACTCAACTGTGGGAGAAGTATTTGTTTGCAAACACAAAGCATTCTGCAGATGCTGAAAAACTAGAGTAACACACAAAATACTGGAAGATCTCAGCACATCAGGCAGTATCTATGGAGGGGTATAAACAGTCAATGTTTACAGACGAGACCCTTGATCAGGATTGGAAAAGGGGGCAGAAGCCAGATAAAGGTGGGGGAAGGGAAGGAGTGCAAGTTGGCGAGAGATTGGTGAGACCAGGTAGGCTATAGGGGTACGGGAAGGAGGGGGAAGAACCAGAGGCAGCTGAGGAAGAGAACGTGTGAGAGGGTAACCAGAATGTGGAATGGGAGAAAGAGAGGGAAAAAAAAGGGGGGGTGGAGAGGAGATAGTAATTACTGGAAGTTAGAGGAATTAACGTTGATGCCATCAGGTTGGAGGCTATTCTGACAGAATGAGGTATTGCTCCTTTATCCTGCGCTCAGCCTTGTCATGGCAGTAGAGGAACCCACGGTCAAATATCAAAATTGGAACGGCAATTTGAATTGAAAAGGATAGCCACCGTGAGATCCTGATCCAAGTAGCAGACAGAGCAGGTACGCAACACTATTGCACAATCTTAATGAACTCTGAACAAGTCTGCGCCAAACTCTGAATGGGTTTCTTATTCATCACTCTACATTCACAACTCCTAGTATTTGTTTATCAGACAAACATATGTAGAAGTGGTTTTAAAGTTGCTCTGGGTTTCGAAACAGTAACAGCAACATGTCTGCAATGTGTACTCTTAAAGGAAGCTTAACTTGTGTGCTGTCTCCTCTTGTGGATGTGGATAATCCCACAGCACTATGAAAAGCAGGTGACTTCTCCCCACTGTCATGCCCAAAGCTCATTTTACCAGCATCAAAACCAATTAGTCATGGGAACTCATGCACAATTTTATAGATTCTTGCCTAAGCTATTTTAATTGGCTACAGGAAGGGTGAGAAAATGGAAGTTGTCATTAAGCGCAAACCTCTCATTTTAATCCTTTTCCCAAACAACTAAATTGTTATGTTTGTGCAGACAGCGACAATCTAGATACATAAAGTATCCAGGAAATTAATGGGATTAGTGCTTTATTGAGTATATAACAGAGAGCCTATTACATCCACTTGGACAGTGCTTATGTTTCACACAGCATACAATCTAATTCCCAAAATATTTTGCCTAATCCTTTCACCTGATCCTTCAAATGTTTCCTCCTGTGCTGCTCACCTCCAGCTAGGCAACATGGAAATAATTTTCACATTCTTACTAACTACAAATTAAGAAAGACCATTTGGCCCATCAAGACTGGTCAGCCACTTAATCATGGCTGAAGTTTTAGAATTTCCTCAACCCCATTCTCCCCCAACCTTTGACCTTACTCTATCTTACGAGAATGAACCTGGGAATGAAAGGTTTAGCATATAAACAGCGTTCTGATGGCTGTGGACCCATATTCAATGGAATTTAGAAGAACAAGGGAGGGATCTGATTGAATTGAAAACCACCAAATACTGGAAAGTATAGACAAAGTGGAGGGGGCACAGCGAAGTATGACCCAAATTCCCAATGGATTTATTATTCATTATTATGCATTGACAACTCCTGGTTTTGACCATGACCACAAATAGACACGTTCACCTTTCCCATCCTATTACAGTTTTACTTAGCTGCTTCCCACCAAAACAGACCTCAAAAAGTCTCAAAGATAATTAGAAAGGAGGCTAGCAAGATGTTTGTGACTACACACATAACAAACACACAGATGCACCTCAATGGCCAGACTATGACAGCAGATGATTTTAACTTGACTAGAGTGAATAAATAATGAAGAGAATGTACTGAATAGAACTGCATTCAAGGATCAAGGATGGGGAATTTTCTGAAGATGAAATGATAAAAAAAACTTCAGCAGGTCATCCTTAAACAAGAGGTTCCACCAAAGAATACAACCAAAAGAGAAATTTGGAACTTTCAGCATCTAAAACAATATCTTAAGCAGGGGGCAACGAACAGTGGTTAACAGGAATGAGTATATTGGAGCTTGAAAATTTTCTAGGCAGTAGTTTAATCAAAAGTTATAGAACCAAATAAGATATATTTATTATGAACCCAACAGATAGCTTAAAATTAAGCTTAATTAACTTCTTTTCCTAAGATGTTACTCATAGACTCTGCAATAATTGTATACACATTTCTTTGAGAAGGAAGACAAAAGCGGATTCAAAAAGCAGTCCTGAATGTAGGGTTAATGTCTCAAAAAGGTGGTATGAATCATTAAGGACCCTCACCACTCAAAACATGCCCTCTTCTCATTACTGCCATCAGGGAGGTGGTATGAGGCTAAAGACCCACACTCAGTGTTTTTGGAATACCTTCTTCACCTCTGCCATTAGATTTATGAAAGACCCATAAACCATGAACACTACCTCACCAACCCTTTTTTGCAGTAATTTTATTGTAACAGAATTTTTTTTAAATGTCTTCTACCACACTGCTACCACAAGCCAACAAATTTCACGACATATATAATAAGGCTGATTCTGATTGAAGCACACCGCCTGAAACAATCAGGAAGAAATCCACAACAAAAGTCGTCTTAGGTTGGTGAGGTTCTTCCACATGATGCAATTGGACAATCTTTAATTTGCTGAATATATAGCTTAGTAAATCATTTATTATTTTCCCCAACCCCCACCCCTATGCTACAGGTTTACTCTCCCACTACCCCCCCCCCCCCCGCAGGTCTATAACCACCACCAGTTTTGCTCCTTATAATAGAAAACAGATGCTTTTGTGAGTAAAGTGAAGCCTGCGAGGCTGTGCTTAGAGGATTTCCCCCCCAATTATTTCAAGTCATATTCTTGAACACCAATGCAACATTGAAGTTTAGCTTTATTTATCAAATGAACTGCAATGCTTGCATCAAATTAATCAGCCAGGATTCTACTGGGCAGCCTGCAAGTGTCACTATACTTCTGGCACCAACTTGGCATGCCAACAACTCACTAACCCTGTATGTTTGTCTTTGGAATGTGGGAGGAAACCAGAGCACCCAAAGGAAACCCATGGGGTCACAGGGGAATGTACAAACTCTTTACAGGCAGTGGCAAGAATTGAATCGTGAACAGTAATCGCTAGCACTGTAATAACATTATACTAACCACTAGGCTACCAAGCCTTCCTTCTTTACAGTACCAGACATACGTACATAATTGTCAATGCAGAGTCTAAATAGAGGTGGCTATCTAGGCTATGATGTTTTAACCTACAAAACAAATCTATCTGGCCAGTTTCCTTTTTTGATGGATTTAATCTCCAGTTTTGACATTCCCATTAAACACTGTCCACCATCAGATTTCTAATAAGGGGTCTATGCTTGAGCCCTTAGTAATTTTGTATCAGAGACTTGCCATTTCTTTTTCAGCATTTGCTAAATTAGATTCTCAAAGAATTAATGTGTCAAGAAATTAAACAAGAATGCTTGATTAATATTTACATGATAAACATAGCTTTTGCAATTACTTACAGCATACCATCCAAGTACAATCACTTTGGAGATCTAGCATGCTTTCCTATGACAAATTGTTTATAGGCCAATACCATTTATATTCATGGAAGTGGTTGGCCCATTCCATAATAAAGCTGACTTTGGGTAAGGTTTTCAATTGGGAGCAACTTCAGTCCAACTGTGACAATGACATTTTCTGGGTTAGTCTTTTCCTCGTGACAATGAAATTTACTAGGTCAATTTTTGCACAGAAATATGGCATCATGTCTAATCTAGTTCAGCCTTGTACATTACCTTGGATGTTAACTGCTCAAAAACCCAATCAATATTTTTCTATGATTACTAATAAATTGTTAGAGTACCACAACTTCATCTGAACCACTTAGAACAAGAATCAAAAATACAGTAATAAACTCTTCCTAATTCCACATAATTATTTTTACCTTTTACTTTTTACCTTAAATTATCATCCAACCCAGCCCTCTGTTTTCTTATCACTGAGGATTATTTGATTTTCCTGGATCACATTTGTTTCCTCCAAATGTAATGCTGCATCTACAGAACCTCCATGCACAATGATACACTAGTTACACTTGCGGAAAAGCTGAACTACCTTGCAAGTTTCTGTACCACCCAAGGACATAAAAATCCAACATTTGTCCAATATTACAAGAATTCACTTAAAGCACAGAGGTATTCAGTATAAGTACCACCTTACTTCAGTAACAAAGATTCTGAGTAGTGCTGGATTCACTAACAGATTTAAAAAAATAAGCACAGTATTTCTCAGCTGTGGCAAAAATGGTCACTCTATAGTACTTATCTGTCCTTGCATAGCATACTAATGTTACCTGCTGCATGCTGTCTTCACAGCCTTCTGCACACCTAATACTCAACTACCCATATTCAGCATTAGATTTTACTTCATATATAAATTAATGTGCGCACTTCATTTCACAAACATCTAAAATGCTTTTGGGATTTAATATGTGAGTTATATTTAGAAACAGCAATTAAAAGCACTCCACAAGAAATGCTGATACAACACAACCTCCAAGTGATTGACAAAATCAACAAGGGAGCCATTTTGAACTGGGTCCTGGAGAAATGCATTGTTTTCCTAAATCAAGTTTGCATATCATTGAGGCAAATACATCCAGCCAACAATTATGAAATGGACCCAAAGGTTTGTGGTCAAAATCAGTTACTAAAATAAACGGCTGGCATTGAATGCCAACCTTCAGAATCTGAACATAGAATACTCCACTTTTTTTTATATACAATCGGCTGCATCATCACTAATGAAACATGATAATTGAATATTTCACTAAAGTATAATTTTCAGTCTGTGTTCTACATGAAGCGAGTATTTTCTGACACATTTCATTCATAGAGCTCACACCAGTTACATAACAAAGGTAATTACCAAAGAACAGGCAAATAAATTAAACGCTGGTAAGAATTAGCTTAACTGCTGTGAATACAGCACAATGGGTGGGAGTGGGGGAGCTCATAAATTGTAACTGAATCTCAATATATACAATTACATTATTGATAATATTAAACAAAGTTTTGATCAATTAAGAACAACATTCTTTTAGATGAGGTGAATGATGCGACTTATTTAGAACATTTCAATTAGGAAGAGAATGGATAGGCCAGGTTTGCTTCATTGGAAAGGCAGTGGCTTAAGAGGGAACCTGGTAAACTATTCAAAATTATAAGCACAGACAGGCATTAAATTCCCCCCCCCCCCCACCATAAACCTCTGCCTTCAAAGTTAAGGCAAGGAGTAAAAGAATTAATGAAGATGAGAGGAAGGATTTGTTCACCCAAAGGATAGCTGTGATCTTAAAAGCATTGACTGAGAAGGTGCAAACAGATACTGACAGTACCCAGATGAACATAAGAGTCTATAGACCAAGTGCAGGTAAACCTGACCAATATAGACGGGTGCCGGATGAGTGGTGTAGACGTGCTAAAAAGACATTTCTGTATGGCTGTAGGACTCTTGTCCACAGGTCCAGCAGGCACAACATAATGCAATTTTAGTTTCCCATCCACAAAGGTTCTCAAGCACAAGACAAAACACCATTGCTTCCCCCCACAATTACACTGTGTTCACTGGGAATTGAATATACAAGGCAGGATAAATTTGCAGATGATATGAAGTTGACGTTGTTGATAGCAAAGGAGGCTGTTTAAGAAAGCATGTCACTGATCAGCTGGGAAAAATTTGGCAAAGCAATAGCTTTTAATCATGGAGAGGATTTTTCCCACGGCGGGGGAGTCCAAGACCAGAGGACACAGTCTCAGAATAGAGGGGCGTCCATTTAGAATGGAGATGAAGAAGAATTTCTTTAGCCAGAGTGGTGAATCTGTAGAATTTGTTGCCACTGGTGGCTGTGGAGGCCAAGCCATTGGGTATATTTACAGACGAGGCTGATAAATTCTTGATTGGTCAGGCCATGAAGGAATACTAGGCAACAGGGTGACCCATTGGGGCACCCTTTGAGAGAAGGGTAGTGCAGTCTGACGTGACCATAATGAATATTACATTTTCCTGTATGCTATTGGTTTCACTTTGCTTTGAAAATTGAATAAAACCTCAGTTTATTAAAGAACGACGCGTAGCAAGCTCCTCCTCATTTAACACAGGACACTTTTGATGGCATAATTCCTGGTGATCTGCCACCCTTGTGCCTCTCCTTGGCATTCTGGAGACGAGCAATCCTTTCATCTGCCATCTCTTCTGCTGCTTATTTTTGTCTCTGAGCTTGGAGATGTGCTTTTCTCAGCTCCTTTGTCTCTTCCTCTCCTCGTTCTGTGCCAGCTGTTGTCATCTGGAGAAGTGCATTCCTCCCCTCCTCTGTCTCTTCTCTCATCTTTTTTGTCCTGACTCTTTGATCCTGGAGTCGTGCAGCCGTGGCCTCATCTGATTCTTGTTCTCTCCCTGCCGCTTTCCAACGACATTTGGCATCATCTCTTGATCATAATATACCCCTTTCTCTTGCCACGCGGCATAACTAGGCTGACTATATTGTTTTTACCCTAATGCTGGATAGAAGATATGAAGCAGTAACACCAAACCCTCCAGGATGCTGATTATTCTTGATGATGTGGTTGGCGCTCTCCTAAATGGACGTGATATAGTCCCCACTGTCCTTTGACTGCATCAAAGGATTTGATGGGTGTCTCAAAGTACGTTATTACAATAAGATTTAATTATCTCTTATTGATGGGTGGGAGTTAGATCTGTCCCAATCCTGCACATGCTGATGGTGATCAGCAGTATGTGACCGCTCGAAATAGAGCTGCCCTGCCCTTTTGCTCCAGTTGGTGTCGCTGCTGTGAGAATCGTGAGTAGCTTCTGAGGCTGGCCGTGTGCATGCATCGTGGTTTCCATCATGGCTGACATTGTCTCTTGGGTGAAAGCGACGCTGTTGATTTTGGCAAGTGAGCAATCTCACTTTGCCTGCATTCTGTAAGTTAGCGCATTTTAAGTTGATTTACCCAAAATTAGTGCCGCTGTAATGCACCGTTTGCGCTAATTGGAGGTCAAAAACAGACAAACGGAGCATGAGAGTTTTAGTAGTATATAGACAAGGAGAAAGCAGGGAAATGGGGCTGAGAGGGAAAAATACATCAGGCATGATGAAATGGCAGAGCAGACTGGATGGCCAAATGGCCTGATTCTGCTCCTATATCTTACAGCCTAACTACAAATTAATGCTTCTAGCAAAGCAAGTGAGTGTAGGATTACAAAGCAAATTCTAGGTTCTAGGATTTGGTTAATGAACAGAGCTGGGATTTCCTGTTACACTTCTATAAAAGATTGGTCTGGCACACAAGAGTTCCATTGGTCACACTCTATAAAGGATGTGATTGTGTCAGAGGGTGTGTAAGGAGAGTTATTAGTCTATATCTTGATTAAATTATTAAGTTTAAGGCTATATTTGTTTTCATTAGAGTAGGAAAGGCTAAGTACCTGATAGAGGTAAATAAAGTTATGAGACAGCCAATATCATTTTCTTTATTGGGTGGGGTGAGGAGTGGTGGTTGGCAAAGAGTGTCTAAGAGGGAACAGTGTGGAAGGTAGGAGGTTTAGTGGGTGATGCAAGGGCAAAAATTTGCACCTCCACACCCCTTTAGAGATGGTGAAGTCTGCAACATACTGCCTTAACTAGCAGAGGGAGGTACTCTCACAACATTCAAGAAGCATTAGGACAACTCTGAATTGACAAAGTATAGAAGACTACTGGCATAATGTTGGTAAGTGGAATTAATGAAAATGGGTACAATTGGGAGCCAAATAGCATGTTTCTTGCCTTATGATTATGACTCTCCAAGTGGTTAAGGAGGATTGTACATTTGCAATCAATTGCATTTTCAGTTTCGTAACCCACTGTCCACCCCCTTCTGTATTTCCAACACTCTTGAAATTGATGCCTATTTTACTGCAGATATTGCTTAATAAAAGAAAACCGATAACTGCAAAAACAAAACTTCTAGTACATCATGTAACTGTTAACAAGCTATAGCTTTGTAGTAATCTCTACCACCCATTGTTACTGTTATCTCAATAGGTTAACAGATGTTTCATTAATATAGCAACTAAAAGTGAAACATTTCTAACTGCTTATCAGAGGGGAAAAAAGCCAGCCTCAAGCAATAGAACAGTTACAGAGAACTGAAAACATCACAGAGATTACAAAAGAAGCTCAAAAGGCACGAACATTTGAGAACAGAGTCAATATCTTTTTACAGAGCCTTTTTTTTGTAAATTAGTGCTTTGGAATCTGTTATACCTTCCCAAAAGCAATGTGGTATTCCCTTAATATCTCAATTGGGTAAGGGCTTGGAGAGATTTCAGAACACAGGCAATCCCCAGGTTATGCAAGACCTTTGCATCCGAGTGTTGTCTATTAGCCAATTTTTTCACAAGTCAAAAACATCCATTTTCTATAGTATTGTATTTCTCTACATTTGTTATAATTCTTTCATTTCACTGAATAGTCACATAATCATTATCCATAATTAAGATAATGGAATATTTTCTATATCCAGTCATTAATAAATATTGTCAAACATTATATTGGTTTTCAAAATGTTTTAAAAGTTTATGAAGGAATTTGTGTAAAGTCAGATTCCCACAAGTCAGGTCATTCATAACCTGGGAAATCCCTATAGATGCAGAGGTAACACAGCATCTAATGGTCAATAGACAGTTCATTTGAAGTTGGCCAGAAAAGACAAGGATATGTCTCAAAATCTAAACACACCAATCAAAATACAGATTAGACTTCCAGGTTTAGTTATCAAAAAATAAAATTTAAACCCAATCCTTCCAAATTGTAGGAAAACATGTTAGAGCTTAACATAAAACAATGTTAAAAAAGTTGCATTTATCCCATCCCAAAATTGTACCAGAATGATCAGACCCAAACCAGAATCAGATATTCCCCTTCAAAGGTAGAAGACTCCAAAGGCACCAGGTAGATTTAATGCACTCACCTAGAATACAAGCATATTCTGGTCTATTCAGCTAACCAGTGAACTGTGCCTAGCCAAGTTGCAAAATCATACTGAAGTACAAAAATGATCATCTTTGTGCTAAAATCCAACCTATATGGTAAAGACAACCCAAAGGTGACATTTACGCACAATTAATTTCAAAACCATTCACATTTAAAGCATAATGCTATACTCAAATTTAGATGGGCTGCATTGAAAATAAAATAGCTGGACCATATATGGTATAGTCTTAGGCACCCATATATCCAAACATTCATTTTCCAAATGAGCTTTTTGTGTACTTTGTTAAAAGTAACATATTAAGCATTAGACCACATTTCAAATAAAAACTTGATTACTTTGTAGGTGTCTTACCCAGTGCATGATTAACAAAGATAACAAACTGGTGCTAATGATCAGTAACATAAGCTGAATGAACTAACTTATTAACTGAAACAGAAACGACTGCAGTAGAAATCAAACTAAAAGATGAGGGTGTGACAGGTTAACCTTTAAATCAATTCTTGCACCATGGTAAGTGTGAGCATAGCGAAAAGAAAGGGTGGTCATCCAGCATCAGCAGGTCTTTTGCAAGCAGAAATTTCATGGCAGTCAGGAGTTTCAAGATGTGCTGCCCAAGCTCTTCTGAAAAAGCACAAAGGAACTGGCAAGGTTGAGGACCCGAAACAGAAATCGGCCACAGAAACTGAGTGCACCAGACAAGAGATACATTAAACTAACATCCGTTCTAAATTGGAATTAGTCCAGCACTGCTATCAGCTTTGAACTTGCAGAAAGCACTGGAACACAAGTACTATCTGATACACCCCTACTATCTGGATAAGTCTTGTCAGAACCTTCATGGAAGGTTACCACCAAAAAGCTATTCTTCTGAAACCAAGAGACTCACCTACACACAAAAACACAAGGACTGGGGTGCTGAACAATGGCGGCAAGTGCTTTGAACTAACGAGTTAAAATTTGAAATGTTTAGCTGAAACAGGAGGCAATTCGTAGAAGAGCTGGACAGCTCTACATGGACAAGCGTCTTCAGCCAAAGATGAAGTACGGCAGAGGATCCCTGCAGAGTTGGGGCTGCAGTTCTGCAAATGGAATTGGTGATCTGGTCAGAATTAATGAAATCCTCTGTGCTGAGAAGTACAAGCAGATTACCATCCCTCCCACAATATCATCAGATGTGCCTGATTGGTCCCAACTTCATCCTGCAGTACCAATAACTGAAAAACAAGGACAAAGAACTATCTTCACTGAACAGAACAAGGAGCACTGCAGCAGATGGTACGGCCTCCACAGAGCCCTGATCTCAACATCATTGAGACTGTCTGTGATTACCTGGAGACAGGAGCAAGCAAGACAGCCAAAGTCTGCAGAAGAACTGTGGCAAGTTCTCCAAGATGCTTGGAACAACCTACCAGCCAATTTTCTTATAAAACTGTACACCAGTGTAGCTAAGAAAATTGATGTAGTTATAAAAGGAAAGGGTTGTCACACCAAATATTGACTTGATTTTTTTTTACTATTTACTGCTCTTTATTGTAAATTTGATATTTTAAAACTTTCCATTTCACTAATTTTGAAAGCATCTTCATTCTATAGAATTATTTTTTTAATGTGTGCTCAAGACTTGCTCAGTACTGTAGAAAACAGCAGTCACTTTTGTGGACAGAAACACAGCAACTTTAGAATGCAGCTAAATGCCAACACAGGCAGTACCAGTTTCAGATGACAGCCAATTTGCACTTTTCTCCATTTGCATGTAGAGGAAAGCATTCTATTTTTAAACAACTCTTCAATGACAGTTTTATTAAATATTTACATTGTAAGTTTTCACTGCATAACCAAATTGATAAATTCATTAATTAGAAAGATTCAATAAAGTAACATGTTCATAAAATTGAAAGTGAAACAGTGGCAAAAAAAATATAGAAAATGCCACCCATCCGCAATATAGCATTAAACTCTGATTGAAAAGTACATATCAATACTTTATTAAAAAATACAAAAATTAGAAGTTTTAAATCAGCCATTTATGCTAAAGTATCACAATTTACTTTGGTGATTCAGACTTTAAACTGTTAATTTACAGATCAGCAGTGTAGCACACCAGACACTGAACAAAATGTTACTTTTAAGGTACAGAATTTATTAGACACTGATCTGTCAGTTGTCATATGCACAGTATCCCATCCCTCTAACCATTACTTATTCTTCCATCACCATATCCAGCTACCCATTATTCCCATATTCAATCTGTACTATTTCACCTAGTCAGAATCACAGCACATAAACTGCCCCTAGACACAGCAAGTGCAACTGGGTACCCATCTACACTAAATGGTCATCGACATCAGCATCAACTACCCTCCCATCCCCACAGGTTTTCCTAGCTACATTGACAATTAAACTTCCCAACACACTTTTTGCAATGTGGAAGAAAACCAGAGCACCAGAAGAAACTCATGTGGTCACGGGGAGAATGTACACTCTACAGAGTACTGGAAGTTGAGATGTAACCCAGGTCCCTAGAATTGAGATAGCAGCTGTTAATTATGTCACTGTGCTGCCTGCTCTTGGTGCTGCATTTGCAAAATCCAGCACAGCTAAAGACCACTCATCTGGCTATTGGCATCGTGGCTAAGAAAAAAAATCCTGGCCAACAATTACCTCAATTTGTATAGTGTCTTACAGCTTTAAATGAAATTTAATTCAGGAAGAGTGCAGAACAGATTCACTAGGATGTTGCCTGGAATGGAGGACGGCATTTATAGGGAGTTCGGACAGGCTGGATTTATTTGCCCTAGAATACAGGAGGCTGATGGGAGACTTGTAAAGAGGCTTATAAAAGGATGAAGGTCTTGAATAATTTCCCCAGGTCTGGGGAATCCAGAACTAAAGAGCACAGATTTAAGGTAGGAGGGAGAGAGAAATTTAAAAAGGAGATCTAAGGGGTAAGTATGAATTACAATAATAGCACTGAAAACTCATTTGGACAGGTACTCCCAAAGGAAAGGCACAGAGGAAATTGACCTAATGGGATTAGCGCATATAGTCAGCATTATGAGAAAGACCAAAATTACTCAACTTTTCCACTGTACGAGAGAATATTGGTTAATGCATAATCTAGCTTTTACTATGAGCAAATACAAATTTCCTACAATGGGACACTGTTCCTCCAAGCTAATCACAAAACTAAAAGTGAGTCTAAAAGTACAACTTCTCACCCAAAAAAACTGCATCTTTAGTAATGCAACCTCTTACTCACAATACTGAAGCGTCAAACAAGTCTGTATACGTTCAAATCTTGGACTAACCACAGAACCCACCCACCTTACCCCTAACTTTGGAAGGGCAGCATGGAATACATTCAAGTTTGACAAATCCTTTACCAACAAATCTGCAGTTTTCAATTTTTTTGAACTGCAGAGATGTATATGATTTTTGATTTAAAACTGCCAACTTAATCATTTTTTACAACAAATTTCTCAGCAAGAGAACAAGCGACTCCATGGCAGAAATGAATACCAGTTCAATTGGTGAAAGCCAAATGCGTTACTCAGGTTAAAAGACTGTTTTATCAGATGGAAGAAATAAATATTTAATTTAGATCTATTCAGACTACCAGGATTAAATAACTTTCCCTTTGTGGTTATTTAATTACTTTAAATTCAAACAACAAGTAATTAAATACTTTGATTTCAATATCTTTTGCCTTCCATCAGTATAATAGTGCAAGTTTAAATGGAAACTAATGGTAACCATCCTGAATCCTAAACTACCAAATGGTCGTGCTTACAAGACAGATCCCGTTGAAGGCGAGTTTGCTAGGTCCCCATTTGCAAGGGTCATTCTAGCTGCAATTTAGAACTTGGAGGTGTTACAACTTTAATAATGGAAGCATTCTGCTAACCAGGCTCAAGAGTTATGACCAGCAATAACGAAGGTATTCATGCCCATAGCAGATGGTGAGAAAGTGATGTTACCCACAATCTTCTAAAATGATGCGATTTCAAGGTTGAGGGGCATCAGTCTGCAATTTTCAGATGGTTTTTACTGCATCACTGTACCTGAACAATGGAGAGTCAACAAAATCCAACAAGCAGGTGCCTCGCAAGATACATCACTTGGTATTTTTATACAACTGAATACAATATCTGACTTGAACAACAGAAAATGGAACTTCAGAGATCGGTTTACCTTTAGTGATTATCCAGACTATTAATGTGAGGAATTTAACACTGATTTCATTCACTAACATAACCAAACCTCTCAGCTAAAATAGACATCCCTTGTTTGGTTTTAGAGAACTTAAAGTAATCTACTGTTCAAGAAAATCATGGTTTACTGTAGCAGCCATTGTGATCTTTCTGTAGATTGCCACCACAATATCAAAGTAAGCGATATTGCACATCATTGCATTAAAATCCAACTGAAACAGAGATGCTCCCAAATTTTTTTCAAACATTACAAACATTTAATTTGTCAGCAGGATCTGGTCTAAAATGCAAACCACAGTGGTTTAAATCTAGAGATGAATCCTTTAAACTAATTCATTGACCAGACTTCAGAGTCAGAATTTTTTCTACTGGTGATACACCGCAAAATGAAAATGTATTTTCTTAAAAACTAAAAGTGGGTCATCACCACTATTCTGTTCAGTAGCTGTACCTTAATCCTTTAAATAAATTACCCACATAATTCCTTTAACTATACAAGTAGCTAAATCTTATATTAACATGGCCAGTGTCGTCATCACCAGTTTTGTTTTTCAAACTACAAGTGAAAAAGAAATCACATTTATGCCAATACACTTTTATTATGATATACTTGAGTGACACCTTAAATTTCTCTCAATGCTTCATCCTGTTGTAATACAAATCAAGAATACTTTCCAGATTCTATCCAAGTTTGGAAGGACAAAACTTAAAACGTTAATAATTGCAGTGAGGGATCACAGTGCAAGAGTACACTGAACATTTTTGCATCCCTCCATTTTGTTTTCTGAGATCCCAGTAACATTCATAAATCATCAAATTCAGACAAAATTAGGATTACCAGGGTTGAAGTAAACAGATTGGCTTGTGTGTGTGTGTGTGTATATATATATATATATATTTTAAAAGAAACTTAATACTCCAAAAGTTTCAATTGACTTTCAAAAGTTGACAATTTTCACCATCTTACAGCTTTCCAATTAACATTTTTTAGTATGACCAACCTTTTTAACACACTCCTCCTCCTCTTGACGTTTTTCGTAATGAGAAAAGTCATCAAAGATGGAGGTCGTATGCTTGTAACTGGCAATAATTTTCAGAACCTGCTTGGCTTTTTCCAAGGGCACCTCCTGAGTGTCTCGGGAGTTGGTGACAGGTTTATTCTCATTGTTTTCCAGGCGAATGTGCCGCAGCTGACTATTGGGCACGTCCTTCACAAATATCCACCTGACGTCAAACCGTCCCTTCCACTTGTCCTGAGACCATACCCCAGCACAAGTGTTGTAGTCTACAGTCGACTTCATCTCGGCAACACCACAGAAGTGACCACTCCCATTGACACTAAACAAGAGGTAAACAGGACCCTTGCCGTTCATGGTACGGTAGGCTGCATCCAGTCTCTTGTTGCCATGCTCAGTACTACACCAAATGGAATATTTAATGGAGCGATGGATGTCATCCTCAGAGTAGCTCTTTATGATGAAAACTCGTCCATGTTTGGGGTTCCAGTCAAAATCCTTGGGGTTATAGTTGTTGACAGAACGCAATTTCTCCAAAACAGGATGTGCTTCCACTGAGGCAGAATTTGAATTCCCATGCACCAGGCCAATACCTCCAGCATCCACTCCATTTTGGCCAAAGCCAGCTGCACGGTTACGTGGTGCAACCCAACGATTTGGTTGTGGCTGCTGCTGCTGTTGCTGCACTGGCTGTGGGGTCACCTGCTGCTGCGGCTGGCCTGAGGACACTTGCTGAGGCTGCATATTGACCACCTGCTGGTTCACCGGCAGAGGAGGTGGCTGACCTTGTTGCTGGCCACTGGCTTGAGTTGACGGCTGAGGAGCAGTTTTGGCCACTGTCCCTTTGTTATCCCAGGTACCAATATCCATATTATGTTTAATTGGAGGTGGTGGTAGAGATGGCCCACTGGACCCACCTTTTGCTTTCTTGGGTTGGGGTTTTGCAGGCTTGCTTGCAATGTCCGCCCATGAAGCTGGCTTGGGAGGAGCAATTGTAGTTGGTGGCATGGGATTGGAAGGTATCGCATTATTTGAAATAGTCGATATAGGATTGCTCCCAACAGCTGAACCTACCATTTTAGAGACGTTACTAGCCACCTCGCCACCACTTATTTTCAGTCCTGCCATTCCTTGGTCAATGCTATTCATACCTGGTGCTTTATTCAGTGTGTCGTTGGCAAAAGTTGACTGTCCATCCATCATAGCTCCACCCAGAGAGCTAGGAGGATAGGCATAGCTGCTGGGGCTATAGCCTGAGCTCTGAGTGGACTGTCCCTGAGAACTGCTGGTCCCCCAAGCCGAGAAGTCCACACCACTAGGAAAGAAGTTAAACCCATGCTGGCTCAAGAAAGGAGTATTACCCAAAGTCCCTGGCTGTCCAAACATGGCATCAGGTAGAAAATGATGCTCTCCATTACTTAGCTGTCCATACGATGTCAGATAGGGCATAGGTGGATCCCCTCCTGTAGACCAAGCAGCCTCACTCAATGAATACTGGAACCCTATAGACGGACTATAGTAACTTGGTAGGTAGGAGTCAGACATGGCAGTATAGGTATTGTTCTGCAAAACAAAAATGAATATATTCAGTAAAGAAAGACATATGGAATGAGTATCTTTTAAGAATTTAAATAACATTTAAAGTTTCAGCTTAACTGCCAAAAAAAAGTGGAAATATTTCACACCATTACTACGGTTAAAGTTTTTCACATATCACTTCGACTAGAAATAGAAAAAAAAATTCAACAGGAGTTTCAAAATGATAGAGTTTATTTCCGTGATTATAAAACTGCTGCAGAGTTATGATTGGGAATTTCTTGGTACAAGGCATTTTGGCTAATACTGAAGTATAGAACTTAAAAGCCATGTGATAAATGCATAAACTACACTAAAAATCCTGAAATTAAGATTCCCAGGTTTATATTTCCTTAGATTTTGCTTGCTTTTTTAAAAAAAAAAATTATTTTACAGATTTTACACAAGGGGTCTTTCAAACCCAAGATATTTTGATAACAGATTGCATATACAATTGCATTATTGGGAAATTCTACACATGAAATCTGGTCAAAGGGCAGAATGCGTTGAACTCAGCACAAAGGTATGAAGATTATTTTTGGTAGCATTCCATCTTTAGTGAAAATACTGTGGATTACATATCTAAATCTAGCACAAAATCACTCCTAAATTAACAGAAAATAGGTATTAGCCTATTGAAAGACGAGATGGTACTTCAGAAAGTAGCAAACACCAACACATGTCTTGATGCTCAAGGTGAAGTACATGGGTTAAAATAATGTCATAGTTGGGATTATACTGGCTATTTACACCTTTCCTTTACATTAATATCACTCACAATGTCAAGTATTATACTTTTAAAATCAACTTGTGAAAGTTTCCTTTAGTCTACACATGTCAAAATCACACATAACTGCAAAAGGAACAGCATACAGAAGCCAATACAAGTCAAAGTGTCTGATGAAGAGTAATGAAAACAATGAATGGATAAATCTTTGTTAAGCTAGATCAATTACTATTTTTTTGTATTACATTATTTTAAAATAAATTTGCTCGATCAAATATAGACCAGGCTTAGCAAAGGAGCTTGCCTACAAGCATCTCCATGGAAGTACATAAATGCAATCTTTTTTACGATTGCTGAAACCAAAATTATGCACAATTATACCCTATTATAATTGCAAGAACATAACAGAGAAGTGATTCAATTCTGCTGTAACAACTCCCAAGAAACATCCTTTGGAAAGGCACACACAAAAAAAAGCATTACATCATTGTCTAGCAGGATTGAATTAATACCTTATTTGGAGGGGCTTTCCAGCATGAACTGATTGCACAGTCAACTACCCAACAAATTATACCCTTAGATATTGAGGGGAGAGGAAAGAATTCCCACTGTTCTCACACTTAGATATCTAATCAGGAAGAGGCAAAAGTGACTTCCCCCATTTCTTCTCAAAGGCATAACAAAGATAGACAAGAACTTAACAACTTATATTTATGAAGCTACTTTTAACTTAAGATATCCCTGGAACTCAATATAACAAACTGAATATGCACCAACTCAAGAAAAAGTTGCAACTGTCTACAATTATAAAAACATACGGAAACTGCTACCTATGATCAACAGTCAATATCACACCTCAGATACTCCAAGTCATTTCTTAGAAATCAAGGTCTTCCTTTCTGTTAAATTTCACCAAAAGTAGGGGGCAAAAATGCAAATAGGAGCAGTTCGGGAACATAAAGATTGTAGGATATCTAAAGCAATATTTCATCAAAAAAAAATCAGAAACCAAGACATTTGTCATGGGACAGGAAAAGAGAACAAAACAGTTTTCAATTGCTCCTAGCAAAAGCTCAAATTTGAAATAGTAACTTACTGAAGAGAAGAATTAGCAGGGATGTGGTGGGGCAGGGGAGAATGGAGAGCAGAACTTATGATTGGAGAAAGGAGGAAGGAAATGCTTAGCTTGTGACATTGGAGGCACTTGGGGATAAGGATTTTAATGTTCAAAAAAGAAATAATCCACAAAAGAGAGGCAGTTGTTCATTTTACTGCAAATTAGCTTTGTGACAAATTGCTCTAAAAAGAACAATCCACACATGATGTTTTGTTTACTGATTTCTGAAAAGACTGGAATTAAGTTAAATCTGGCAATCATAAAGGATCATACTTACGCCACCAGATTGTGTCAACACAATAGTCTGCACAAGTCTACTGCAACACATAAGAATGAAGAGATCCCACAATAGCAAATAAACCTATTAATCCAAAAAGTTATCAATGGCTAATCTGAAATGATAAGAGTTGATTGGAAGACTGAAAATTGAAAAGATGAGAGAAAAGTCAACAAAATATTAGGTATAAAATTAGAAAGAAAAAGCAAAAGTGGTCAAAACCTTTGCCATCCTTGTACAAAAAGCCAGAGCTTGAAGTACAGCCGAAACATGGATAGTTAATGTGCGGACAGAAAATTTTAAATCCAAAAGGAATTTGCGACCTTAACACAGGTAAAAAATAAATGAATAGCCCTACAGACAGGAATCAAAATGCAGATTTGTGACAGCAGCTCTATCTCCATCAAAAAGATCAGCATTATAGTGCGTGGAGGATAAGGGAGACTTGACTCCAGAAATGACTCAAACATTAGGTTTCTGGTAATAAGAGGGTGTGGTTAAGGACAAGAAATGAAAGTCTTGTCAGCCATATTTAATATTTTTAAGCTTTAGTGTTTTCATGGATGACATTAAAAAAAAAAGCAGTCCACTCTTTCTGAAATGTCTTCTAAAAATTCTTACCACAGGAGTCTAGGATGAGAGTCTGTGACTGAGGAAAAGCTTCAGCAGGATACCAAGGCCTGGGTTGTAGAGGGGCACAGGGCAATTAGTAAGGAGGGAAAAGATGGGTGAAACATCCAAGTCTAAATATTTAATAAACAGCTTGGTCCAACAACAGCAAGCTTGAATGGAAGTTCGGATGTTATTGTACGTTTGGAAGTGACATTTACCTTCTAATGAGTTAATGAACTCAGTGTTATTTTCAATAAGCATCTAACAGCTAGCAAGAATAGTCCTTGTGGAAAAGGAATAAATACATCTTCACTTTCTCTCCATCTCAAACAAAAACAGGAAGTACGGGGTATATGCATCAAGGCAGCATCATCAGAAGAGTTAACATTTCAGGCCAATGATCTTCCATTGCTATTATTTCCTGTGTTTTGTTAATATTTCAGATTTCTAGTGTCTGCAGTTACAGTTTTGCTACCTGAGCCAGGAAGAGGACGTTTAAAATTTAAACACTGCAGATGCTGAAAACCCGAAATAAAAACACGCTGGAAATACTAGCACTGAAAACTCAGTGATATTAAACCCCTCCGCAGATGAGGTCTGAACTATGAAGTATCCGCCAAATTTTTGGTTTTCATTTTAATCCAGTTTTAATCCTTTTTGGAGCCATACCGATTAGGATCAACAAAGTCAACAATGACATTAAATCATGTCGACCAACTATGACTAGACTCCCGTGGTGAGAATTTTTTAGAAGACATTTCAGAAAGAGTGGACTGCTTTTTTATGTCAGCCATGAAAACACCAAAGATTAGAAATATTAAATAAGTCTGCCAGCATTCCTGTCCTTTATTTTTGCCTTTTAATTCCTCTGTTCCAGACAATCACAATTGCACTAGGCCAACAGACATTTTGCGAAAAAAGCTTCAAATACCTGGGTGGGTATTCCAATACTCTACTTGAATATGCAGATGAAGAACTAAATTAAGTTTAGTTGCTTAAGGGAGATTTTAGAAGTGAAGAATCAAGAAAAACAGGAAATAAAAAACAATAATGAAAGCCAACCTTTCTCATCCTGTCCATCTTGTGTTTCATAAGATACCAGTAAGCACAAAATTGCTTTTCTTTTTTTGATTAGCTTCCCAAAGCACCCATTTTTCAACAAGCTTGACAGTCAGAATTTAATCAGAGGGACAGACAGCTTCTAATTTCCCACAATAAACTCACACCAACTATACTCTGCAAAAACATTACCAAACATATTTCAAAAATTATACAAAGAGCTATTAAACATAATACCGTAAATGTTAGCTCTTCTATATATTTTATTTTTGCTTTCTAAAACTGGCCATTAATTCAAAATGAATTCAACTCAACATTTACCCCAGGGACAATGAAGTAGACTAAAGGATACTATTACTTAAACAATAGCAAAAATTCATCAAAAACTTCATGAGAACTCAAAATAGTTTGCCCCCATCATAGCAGTTTATCTATTTATTCAGAAATACAAGCTGAGAATACACATTCAAGCAAGAGCTCCCAATCTTTTTTCATGCCATGGACCAACACCATTAAAACAAGAGGTCTATGGACCATATGTTGAAAACCCCTGCAAGGATGAAATATAATTTTCAATCATCCTGCGTCTTAAAGCAAATACTGGAAGTTGCTTTTCAGATTATCTCGAAATAAAAGAACGTGTCTTTCTTCACATCAAAAACTATTTGTTGGGAACCAAGAAGCAAAACAGAGGATTTCCAAGAAATTTTGGAAACATCTCCTCAGCAAACAGTTTATTGATTTCAGATACTATTGTTCACCTACTTGCTCAAGTGTCGTCACAGAAGGCCTAAACAACCAAGAGCCGTAAAAATGTTAATATGCCACATAAAGGTCACTAATACTGGAAAAAAGTGGTAAATACACTACTAGCTGACAGTGCCTCAGAATAAGGGGACAGTACTTTATGACTGAGTTAGCACAAATTTCTTCACCCACTAATTTGATGGTCAACTAAAGAACCCCATGAGGGGCCAACATAATCAGTTGTGATAGTGTTGAGTTAGGAAAGACAAAATGTTTTGGGTCAAGGAATCTGATACTTAGGTCCTGACTGTTTGCCAAGTTAGATTTTATGTCCTTTTCTTTATTTCACATCTTCCTGCTCCATGGAAAGCCACACTACCGATTTCAACCTCAACTGAGGAAATGGTTCACAGTTAAGCTGTGGCTGGAAAAAAAGAAAAGATACAGAACGGATGTGGAAAGCCTATTTATGATATTCCTATAAAATCCAAGAACACTGAAAATACTGGGCTGCTTGGACACAAGTGTTTCTCATGAAAATATTTACATATTGTAACTGCAAAGAGTAACTGAAGAAAGGCTATATATTGAAAATAACACCAGAAAATTGGTCTCTCATTTCACCTTGTGCTGGGGTGCTGGTAACATTATTCTGGAAGAATAAATCACAGCTTAATTCCATTGTGCTATAACATTGATTAAACATAATTTTCTTTCCCAAAAAGCACAAATTGTTATTAAAATTCCACACACTCACCTGCCTAGTCTGAGTGTTCAGATAAGGCTCAAAATCATCATCATTCAGTGCATCCTTTTGGTGAACCGCTCCATTTTGCACTATAAAAGAAATAATCAAAGGATTATTGAGATGCAGCACAGAAATCAGCCCTTCAGCTGACCACAATCAACAAACACCGGTCCTACTATAACACAATCTATTCCTCCACACATTCCGACACTATCCCATTCCCAGATTCTACTAGTTATCCACACACTAGAGACAATTTAAAGAGGCCAATTAACGTACCAATCTAACTTTGTGATGAAGGACACCAGAGCACCTTGGGCAGGTGTTCCCTACCTGGAGTCCACAAGCCCCTCGGTTAATGATAAGGCTCCATGGGATAAAAAAGGTTGGTTTCAAAGGTACATTTAATGTCAGAGAAATGTATACAATATACATCTTGAAATGCTTTTTCTTTGCAAAACAGAGGAGTGCCCCAAAGAATGAATGACAGTTAAATGTTAGAACCCCAAAGTCTCCCGTCCAGCTCCCCTCCCTCCTGCACGTAAGCAACAGCAAGCAACAACTCCCGCCACCGAGCACTCAAGCGTGTAGCAAAAGCAACAGCAAAGAAGCAAACTTGCACTACAGGTTCACCCAGTACTCGACATACCACAGGCCCTCGTTCTCCCTACTAAGGGAGAAAGAGATGTCTCCATTCCACACAGTCACATGAACAAACAAGCTCAGCAGGTCAGGACTGAAACCAGGTTACTGAAGCTGCAAGGCAGAAGCTCTAATCTTTCCAACCTCTCTTTATGCCATGGACCCCCTACCATTAAACGAGGGGGCCTGTAGACCCCAGGTTGGGAGCCCCTGCATTACATGGCGATGGGAAAGAAATGGGAGACAAAAATGCAATGAAACCTAAGATTTTTAGGTCACACTAGCAGAAAACACCCAAAGATCAACTATAGTGCCAAGTAAATAACCAAGATTGATCTGCTTCCAAATAAAATTGAGGAGTGATATAAAATCAGGCAAAGAGAAAACCACCTCTTTTAGCCTCTCCTAAAGAGCAGCTTTCAGAAAGAGAATCAACAAAACTAATCATATTTGCATCCTTACCAGACACTTACTCTTGCACTTAAGCAACGGTTTGATTTGCATGACTCACTAACTCGCCATTTACTCAGTAGGCCAGACAAGCACGTGGTGTAACCATTCAAAGATATGGCATTCCTGCCAAGATAAAAATGCTTAATGCCTATGAATAGCAGCTTAGCTTTCCTGTTGCATGCTTTTGTTAATAGGGCATATCACCACTTTTAAAACTCCAGGCAACCAATAATAAGTTCCTTGTCCAACACTTGGAATAAGTACAGTGGATTCCAGACAAACTGGGCCATTGGTTAATAAGGGCAGCCACTTATATGGGACAATGCTTAAAGAACAAAAGTGAATCGAGAAAATTACCAGGATTCCCTTCATTTACTTGGGACACTACACCGCTTAATTAAAGCAAGAGAATGTTGTTGAGCAGGTTCCAGTTAGCATCAGTCACATATATTTGTGAGGCTGTTATAACACTACACCATGCTTTGAGTGGACAGTTTTTAAAAAATGGTGTCAGTTGCATGTGTGTGTTCAAAAAGCAGTGATTTTTGTCAGAAAATACTATTGGCCAGAAATGAGCAGCAAGGCAATTCAGAATTGTTTTGCTCACTACGATTTCAACCATTCAGGCTTAGAGATGCCAGAAACAGCCAGCAGCAAAAATGAAATCATTTCACTACTTCAACAAGTTGGGGACTATGAAGAAGTTGAAGGTATGGACAATCACCTCGAACGTTACAATGAAAATCAGAATTTGGAGGAAGCAATCATTGAAAACATTGTATGAAGGTAGTCCATTATCTGAAGTAGGCATCTGCGCTGATTTAGTTCATTTACAAAAGAACATGGCAGTGTACAGTGGATGAATTCCTCCATTAATAATTATAAGTAATAGTTTACAAATTTGTCCTGAATCTCATTTAAATAAATCATTTGTTAGTTAGATGGTAATCTGCTTTTTTAAAAAAATACCTTAACTCTTTCCATGAAACTTCAGCTAACTAGGACAGCCACTTAATTGAGCTAAAATGTACTGGCCCCGATGTGTCCCAATTAACCAGAATACACTTCAGAAGCACCAGAAAATAGAGGATACTGGTATATAATTACTTTCATATTAACATGAACTACAACTCCACAGAAGATAAATGAAATAAGTGTACTGTCTTGTATGCTATTTAGTTACAAACTGGAAAGTCAGATTTGATTCCATGACCATTCTATAATGTCTCAGCAATGCATGTCCAAGGAGGTACAAAGATACAATGACCCCTGAAGAAAACGCAAAGCTCTTGACATATAAAACACAAAATTTAATCCTTCCAATCAAACAGCACCCCAACAATATTGGAGCTCACATGCAATAAATGGCCAATCTTTATGTGGCAGACAATTTGTGTTACAAGTTGGAAGAAAATTTGGGGATTAACAAGGAAAATCGAGATTGGAAATATCAAGCCAAGTTTCTGGTTTGATACCTGCCATGACGAATCAGCTGCTGTTTGCATCACAACTAAAATCACACTAAAAATAACACTACTTTAAGTGGGAATGCTAAATCTTTGGAAGCTTCTAAACTATGCTAATAACTGCAGCAAGTGATAACGCAACCTTTATGAACACAGTCACAAATGCTTTCATTTGTGCTGGACTTGTATTTAGAGTTCACACACCAACGCTGGCAGAGAATCCAGATGCATCTTTCCACAAACATTAATTTGGCAAACACAAGCCCAAAAATGTGAAACGATTATCCTAATCCGTCCTTTTAGTTAAATTATTGGCCAGCCTGAAACCTGTCTAGGGATTAACTTTACTCAGTTCCCACATATATTTAACCTGTACTTGGGACCCATTGCCAGATAACCAGTGAAGTATACAAGAAAAAGATTTCAGGACAAAGAAAATGTTATAATCTGGAAGGTTAGATTCATCAAGACTTAAATAACCAACTTGTTATGGGCAAAGGATATGTGCTGTTTGGCAGAGATCAATTACTAATTAATGCAATAATTAGAATGGGAAAGCATTTAATTTTGATACAACAATGATGTAAAAGCATGTGTTGTAACTACAAACATATTTATATTTGAAAAAATGTTTATTTTTCCACAAAGGCAGAACTACAGGTTACACTCAAACCAACACAAACTCATTTCCTATACAAGAATAAACTATGGAAGGGGAAAAAATTGTTGCCTCAAAAAAATGAGTGAGCAGTAAAAAGACTTAAGAAAAATGGAAACAAAATGTTGCCTGCTGCAGGAAATGATACAAAGCATAATAATAAGCATATTTAGTTCACCTAATTGATACCAAATTACATTTATTAAAATGTTTACATTTAAACACAGGAAATATATTATGGACATGACATAGCTAAAAGTACAAAATGGATCCAAGCATCCCCAGCAGGTGAATGTGTTTATAAAGTTAGAGGTAGTCTTTTCATTGGAGAGTTTATTATTTAAGATTACTTATTCAATAAAACTTGTGACACCAGAGACGGCAGGTGCAGTGATCTGCAGCAAAGAGCAAACTGGGTGAAGGAACTCAAGAGGGTCAAGCAGTATCAGAGTTAATGCGATGGTCGATTCCCTGAACCAAAACTCCCCAATTTACGGAAGTGGAATACAAAGACTATTTATTTGTATAATCTTACACCCTCAACTCGTGGAACTGCGCCACAATTGAAATAAAAACCTAAATATCGCGAAGAATTGCGATCAATATTCGAGAATATAAAATGACGATGGTATTAAAATACATTAGTCATTCTTCCTGTTCATGGGGAAATGTGCGTCTTATAACAAACTTATTTTAAGACAAACTCCTATTCTGGGTTCACACCTTAAGAGGTATAAAGGTTGGGGTGCGTCAGAAGGGAAAGATAATTGGAGCGGGAAGGCAATTCAACAGATGTATCAGGGGACTGACTCAACTCGAGACCCAGGCTTTCAGGCCTATCTACTGCCCTTTCCCTCTTGCCCTCACCAAGCACACAAGGTTTTCTTCATATCAGGGGCGAGATTCGAGAAGGCAGGCCCGTTCTTGCGAAAGGAGGAAGAACCAAGCCCCGCTCCCGCCTTTCACACGCGGCCCCAGCCACCATTTTAGAATCAAACCCCCGGACAGGCCGAAACGGCAGGGCCTTCCGCCGCCCCGGCGGCCTATCAGGAGGGAGCGAACCACACTTTCTTACCTTTGTTTCCTTGGCCTTTCGGTCTCTGCGGCAGCAGGTTTCCACCACGGTGAGCAAAGAGAGAGAGAAGAAAAGAGGAAAGATCATTAATGGAATGCCGAGGCTGCGGCCTAACAGCCACAACCACCACCCTGCCCGCCTTCCTGCCCCGTCTCCCCGTGTAGAAATCGGAACGCCGACCCCGGCCGGTAAACACTGACGGTCCATACCTGATCCAGGACGCTGGTGGCCGACATTTCTTCATGAACCGAAACCGGGGGGTGGGGAGGGGGAAGGGGGGAGAGTCGCTACGCGGGTCCCGAGGCTGTGGGCTGGGCTCCAGCGGCCTGTCGAAGGTGGGGGTGCGGGAGGGCGCCGCGCAGAGATCGGGATTTATTTATTTTTTTCCTCCACCTCCCCGACCGGTCGATCCGCGCCGCCGGTCTTGTGAGCGCTCTCTCTCTCGACGGCTCGCCGCTCACTGGTCGTTCCCCGTCAGGGCCCGCTGCTCCGCTCGCTCACTCGCTCCCTCCCTCACACAATGGCAGCGCCGCTCACATGGGCCACAGCGGAAACCCAGTTTACAAGAGAACCGCCTGCGCACCGAGCTCGCCCCGCGCACTCCCCCGCCCCCCTCAGGATCACAGCAGCCCCGGCTCACGCCGTCCTCCTGACACAGCGCCCCCTGCCACCGGCCTCCATCCCACACCTTCCGGCGGGAGCCCACTCAGCCCATCTGCCAAGCTACTCGATGCTTGCAAATAACTAAATCAGGCGTTCCCAACTTATTTTAAGCCATTAACCAAGGAGTCCATGGACCGAAGTTTGAAAACCCCTGAGCTAAATTAAAGGATGATAAAAGGGGAATGAATCCCGAAATATTCGGCATGTTATTAACAGACAGACTTGGTAATTGAAACAATTTCTATTTCCCCTAACCAAACCAAAACCTTATGGTACTGTACCCCTTCACAAGTCCATCAACCTCCTTCACTCTATGGAGAACAATCCCAGTCTCACCTTGTAACTGAAATATTATAGTATTTTTTTAAAGATGAATGATTACCTTCAATTGTCACAAGTACGTCGAATAGGAATTGATGCCCCGGTCGCTGGCACTGTAAACCACTACATTATCTGTAACGCTAACTTGCCACCCAAATTCCATGAAATAGTCTAAGAACTCCAATAGTTCTGTTTGCATTCTCTCTCAGATCTTAAATTCCTTTCTAGTGTCAAAGCCAGAATTACGTACCAGGTTTGGGCCGTATCCATGGTTGACGAAAGAGAGGTAAAGTTTCTATTTGCAAAGGTTCCATCATGAGTAGATTATGTTCCACTTTCTTCATAGCAGTGTGACTCTTCCTCCATCCAGTTTGATTGTTGATATTGAATTGGCTTCCATCTCCTTTCAGTCATCTGATCTTAGACTAACAAATTTCATCTCCCTGCTGGTTCTTCTGTCCAGACCTCAAGCATGAGTTGTCTGATTATTGAAACTGCTGCCTTGGAAATTATTTCTACTTTATTAAAGTCATTCATTATATTGAACACACTAATGAAATTGCATCTCTACCTTATCTTTTCCAAGGGAACAAAATCGGCTTCTCAGCCTCTGCACATTCAAGTCCCTCATCTCTCGTATAATTTCAGTAAATGTTCTCTCTACCTCTTCAAGAAATTTATATCCTTCCTAAATAGTGGCCCTAAACACCCAGCTGGATGCATCTTTGACAAAATATCAACACAAGTCATTTTCAAATTATTTTCTTTCTTATAGTAATAAAGTCAAGGCATTCTGAACTTGAACTGCCGGCATTAACGTACCATTTTCCAGACATAAACATGGATCTCTCCTTTCCTGTGTCACTTTAAAGTCATATTATTCTTGCAAGTCCCTACAAAGGATCACGAGGACTGCGGAGAGGATCATTGGAGTCTCTCTTCCGCCCATTACAGATATTTATCAGGAACTTTGCGTACGCAGGGTCCTTAGCATTATCAGTGATTCCAATAATTTCTTTGATGCCCCCTACCATCAGGCAATGGGTAGCATAGCATTAGGACAAGAACTGTTCAGATGGGAAACAGTTTCCGCCCCCAGGCCATAAGGCTACTGAACTACCTGCCACCACCCAGGTCTCATCACATATGAAGCACCAATACTGCTTACTTTTTAACTTGTGTTGTATATGCACCCACCATATTATTTGCTAGTTTATGTGTGTGAGTTATATGAACTGTTTTGTGCATCGTGGTACGGAAGAACGTTGTCTTGTTTGGCAGTTTGCATGTGTATGGTTGAACGACAATGAATTTAAACTTGACATTTCCTCTTTCACTTTAAAATCATGTTATTCTTGTTGGGAGGGCTCTTTGATTATCTTATTTGCAGAAAGAAGTGTAGATGGAGTTAATGGAATCAGAATGAGTACCCTACAGAATGGGGAACAAGTGTTGAGGTATTTGAAATTTGTCAGATTCCTTGACTGTTCTGGCAGGTGACATGCATTCAAGCATGTCCTTGACTCAGAGATTATATATCAGGAAGATGACTGACTTCTGAGTCGTTGGATAGAAAGGTGTGATCGATGCAATTGGGTGGGACTCAGCCCTACACCATTTGAGGTCTAATCACTACTGAGGCATCTCTAAGGCTTAAGCAGCACCACCTAGACACAGAAGCCAGGCAACATTGCACAGACACATCTATCTCAATTGTGCAAGTGTGGCCAGCAATACCAGGCAGCAGGCAGGATCCAGAAAGATCTGGTCCATTAGGTTTCTCCATATTCTCCTGAATCCTGCTCTGCACCTTCTGTTTATTATGTTATCTGGTTTATATTATCTGAAAACTTTAAAATTATGCCCTTCATGCTCAAGTGTTGAAAATAAATACACGTGTAAATTCAATAACCACACATATGTACATACAACACACACAGTGGATTCCAATTAATTGGGCCATTGTTTAATCAGGGTAGCCACTTATTTGGGGCAACTCTTAAAGAACAAAAACTAATCAAGAAAATAGCCAGGATTCCCTTTGTTTATTTGGGACACATTGTCACTTAATTGGGACAGGAGAGGGTTGCTGAACAGTTTTAACTAGCATCAAATGCCTGCACTTACAACATACTTAGAGTGAACAGTTTTTAAATAGTGTCTGTTTCATGCGCTTGTGTTCAAAAAACAGTGATTGGTGTCACTGATAGTTGATGCGAAATAAGCAGAAAGACAATTCAGAACCATTTTACTCATTGTGGGGTTTCAGGCGTTCAGGCTTGGAGATGCCAGAAATGGCTGGGAATGAAAATGAAGTGATTTTACTACCTCAACAAGTTGGAATTTGAAGGTTGCTTGAATGTTGTAATGAAATTGAAGATTTGGAGGATGCAGTTGTCAATACCATTGTATGAAGGAAGTCCATTATCTGTACTATACGTCTGCGCCGATTTTGTTCATTTCATACACTGGATGAATTCCTCTGTCTATAACTAGTGGAACTAATACAGAGTTTTATATCTGAAATTTCAGAAGGAGAAGCTAAAGTCAGATGTATAGGTATTACAGTGGAGAAAAGGGAATCACAGAGGCATGAGAGAGGAGTTGGCCAGAATTGATTGGAAAAGAACACTGGCAGGGATTATGGCAGAGCAGCAACGGCTGGAGTTTCCAGAAGCAGTTCGGAAGGCACAAGATAATTTCATCCAAAGTGAAAGAAGTATTCTAAAGGCAAGATGACACCACTGTGGTTAATAAGAGAAGTAAAAGCCAAAGAGAGGGCATATATTAGAGCAAAAATTCTTGGGCAGTTAGAGGATTGGGAAGCTTTTAAAAACCAACAGAAGGCAAATAAAAATGTCATTAAGAGGAAATACAAAAATAAGCTAGCCAATAATACTAACTCCTGTCTATAGATACATAAAGTGTAAAACAAAGGAAAGAGTGGATATCAGACTACTGGAGAGGTAGTAATTGCTGACAAGGAAATGACAGATGAACAGAATAATTATTTTACATCAGTCTTCACTATGGAAGACACTAGTATTATGGTGGAAGTTCCAGGAGTCAGGGGGCATGAAGTGTGTGAAGTTACCATAAGCAGAGGGAAGGTTCTTGGGAAACTGGAAGGTCTGAAGGTAAGTAAGGCACCTGGACCAGATGGTGTACGCCCCAGAGTTCTGAAGGCTGAAGAGATTGTGGAACCATTAGTAATGATTTTTCAAGAATTACTAGATTATGGAATGGTTCCATAAAACTGGAGAATTGCAAATGTCACCCCACTCTCCAAGAAGGGAGAGAGGCAAACAAAAGGAAATTACAGGCCAGTTAGTCTGACCTCAGTGGTTGAGAAGGTGCTGTAGTCGATTATTAAGGATGGTGTCTCAGGGTACTTGGAGGCACATGATAAAATAGGCCATTGTCAGCATGGTTTCCTCAAGGGAAAATCTTGCCTGAACAAATCTTTTGGAATTCTTTGAGGAAATAAAAAGAATAGACAAAAGAGAATCAGTTGATGCGGTGTACTAAGATTTTCAGAAGGCCTTTGACAAGGTGCCAAACATGAGGCTGTTTATCAAGCTACAAGCCCACGGTATTACAGGAGAGATTCTAGCATGGATAAAGCAGTGGCTGATTGGCAGGAGGTAAAGAGTGAGAATGAAGGGAGCCTTTTCTGGCTGGCTACCGGTGACTAGTGGTGTTCCACAGGGTTCCGTGTTGGAACGGATTCTTCTTACATTATATGTCAATGATTTGGAGGATAGAATTGATGGCTTTGTTGCAAAGTTTGCAGATGATAGCAAGGTAAATGGAGAGACTACAGAAGGATTCAGACAGGAGAATGGGCAAAGAAGTGGCAGATGGAATACAATGGTGAGAAGTGTATTGTCATGCACTTTGGTAGAAGAAATGAATGGGTAGACTATTCTCTAAAAGGAGAAAAAATACAAAGAACTGAAGCACAAAGGGACTTGGGAGACCTTGTACAGGATTCCCTAAAGGTTAATTTGCAGGTTGAGTCTGTTGTGAGGAAGGCAAGTGCAAAGTTAGCATTCACTTCAAGTGGACTAGAATATAAAAACAAGGATGTAATGTTGAGACTTTATAAAACACACTGGTGAGGCCTCACTTGGGAGTATTGTGAGCAGTTTCAAGTTGCCAACATATCGATGTAGTTATAAAGAAGGGAAGACAGTTGCTATACTTTATTAGGAGTTTTAGGAGATTTGGCATGTCAACAAATACACTCAAAAACTTCTATAGTTGTACTGCGGAGAGCATTCTGACAGGCTGCATCACTGTCTGGTATGGAGGGGCTACTGCACAGGACCGAAAGAAGCTGCAGAAGGTTGTAAATCTAGTCAGCTCCATCTTGAGCACTAGTCTACAAAGTACCCAGGGCATGTTTAGGGAGCGGTGTCTCAGAAAGGGAGCGTCCATTATTAAGGACGTCCAGCACCCAGGGCATGCCCTTTTCTCACTGTTACCATCAGGTAGGAGGTACAGAAGCCTGAAGGCACACACTCAGTGATTCAGGAACAGCTTCTTCCACTCTGCCATCTGATTCCTAAATAGACATTGAATCTTTAGACACTACCTCACTTTTTTAAAATATACAGCATTTCTATGGTTTTTATCTGCAATTTGAGAAGGATAAGGGCAGATCGGAGGTGTCAGTGTTGCAGTTGAACAGGGGAGACTATGAAGCCATGAGGGAGGAGCTGGCCAAAGTTAACTGGATGGATATCCTAGCAGAAAAGACAGTGGAACAGCAATGGCAGGTATTCTTGGGAATAATGCACAAGGTACAAAATCAGTTCATCCCCCAGAGAAAGAAGGATTCAAAGGGAGGAAAGGGGCCACAGTGGTTGACAAAGGAAGTCAGAGATTGCATAGCATTAAAAAAAAGGAAGTATGACAGAGCTAAGGTGAGTGGGAGGACAGATGATTGGGAAATTTTTAAGGAACAACAGAACTTAACTAAAAAGGCAATACGGGGAGAAAAAAAATGAGGTACAAACGCAAGCTAGCCAGGAATATAAAGGAGGATAGCAAAAGCTTTTTTAGGTATGTGAAGAGAAAGAAGATAGTTAAGAACAATGTTGGGCCCTTGAAGAATGAATTGGGTGAAATTGTTATGGGAAACAGAGAAATGGCAGAAGAATTTAATAAGTACTTTAGAACTGTCTTCACTAGGGAAGACACAAGCAATCTCCCAGATGTATGGATGGACCAAGGACATAGGGTAACAGAGGAAATGAAACAGATTGACATTAGGAAGGAAACGGTGATGAGTAGACTGATGGGACTGAAGGCTGACAAATCCCCAGGTCCAGATAGTCTGCATCCTAGGGTATTAAAGGAGGCAGCCCTGGAAATTGCGAATGCATTGGTAATCATTTTCCAATGTTCCTTAGATTCAGGATCAGTTCCTGAGGATTGGAGAATGGCTAATGTTATCCCACTTTTTAAGAAAGGAGGGAGGGAGAAAACAGAGAACTATCGTCCTGTTAGCCGAACATCAGTAGTGGGGAAGATGCTAGAGTCCATTATTAAAGATGAAATAGTGGCATATCTAGATAGCAGTGATAGGATTGGGTCGAGCCAGCATGGATTTACCAAGGGTAAATCATGCTTGACTAATCTATTGGAGTTTTTCGAGTATGTAACCAGGAAGTTAGATGAGGGAGATCCAGTGGATGTAGTGTACCTCGATTTTCAGAAGGCATTTGATAAGGTCCCACATAGGAGATTGGTGGGTAAAATCAGAGCTTATGGCATTGGGGGGGGAAGATATTGACATGGATAGAAAACTGGTTGGCAGATAGAAAGCAAAGGGTAACGGTGAATGGGTGTTTCTCGGAATGGCAGGTGGTGACTAGTGGGGTGCCACAAGGCTCGGTATTGGGACCACAGCTGTTTACGATTTACGTCAACGATTTAGATGAAGGCATTGAGAATAACATCAGCAAGTTTGCTGATGATACTAAGATGGGTGGCAGTGTGACATGTGATGAGGATGTTAGGAGAATTCAGGGTGACTTGGATAGGCTGGGTGAGTGGGTAGATACTTGGCAGATGACGTTTAATGTGAATAAGTGTGAGGTTATCCACTTTGGGAGTACGAACAGGAAGGCAAATTATTATCTGAACGGTGTAGAGTTAGGTAAGGGAGAAATACAAAGAGATCTAGGAGTCCTTGTTCATCAGTCACTGAAGGTGAATGAGCAAGTGCAGCAGGCAGTGAAGAAGGCTAATGGAGTGTTGGCCTTTATTACAAAGGGAATTGAGTACAAGAGCAAGGAAATCCTTTTGCATTTGTACAGTGCCCTGGTGAGACCACACCTGGAGTATTGTGTACAGTTTTGGTCTCCAGGGTTAAGGAAGGACATCCTGGCTGTAGAGGAAGTGCAGCGTAGATTCACAAGGTTAATTCCTGGGATGTCCGGACTGTGTTATGCAGAGAGGTTAGAGAGACTGGGCTTGTACACGCTGGAATTAAGGAGATTGAGAGGGGATCTGATTGCAACATATAAGATTATTAAGGGATTGGACAAGATAGAGGCAGGAAATATGTTCCAGATGCTGGGAGAGTCCAGTACCAGAGGGCATGGTTTAAGAATAAGGGGTAGGTCATTTAGGACAGAGTTAAGGAAAAACTTCTTCTCCCAGAGAGTTGTGGGGGTCTGGAATGCACTGCCTCAGAAGGCAGTGGAGGCCAATTCTCTGGATGCTTTCAAGAAGGAGCTAGATAGGTATCTTATGGATAGGGGAATCAAGGGATATGGGAACAAGGCAGGAACCGGGTATTGATAGTAGATGATCAGCCATGATCTCAGAATGGCGGTGCAGGCTCAAAGGGCCGAATGGTCTACTTCTGCACCTATTGTCTATTTCTGTTTTTGCACATTTTTATAAAATCTATTCAATATACATGCACTGTAATCAATTTACTTGTTTATTTATTATTATTATTTGTTTAATTTTATTTTTTCTCTCTCTCTGCTCGATTATGTATTGCATTGAACTGCTGCTGCTAAGTTAACAAATTTCACATCACATGCCGGTGATAATAAACCTGATTCTAATCCTGAGAGGGCTCAAAGGAGGTTCACAAAAATGATTCCATTTTTGAATGCCTTGTTATATGAAGAGTGTTTGATGGCTCTGGGTCTGTATTGATTAGAATTCAGAAGAATGAGGGGTGACCTCAATGATCTCATTGAAACCTATTGAATGGTAAAAGGCCTTGATAGAGTGGATGTGGAAAGGATGTTTCCTATGGTGGGAGAGTCTAAGGCCAGAGAGTGGTGAATCTGTGAAATTATTTGCCGCAGGCAGCTGTGGAGGCCAAGTCTTAATGTATATTTAAGGCAGAGGTTGATAGATTCTTGACTGGTTAGGGCATGAAGGGACACGAGGAGAAGGCAGGAGATTGGAGCCGAGAGGAATATTGGATGAGCCATGATGAAATGGCAGAGAAGACTCAAAGGGCCAAATGGAGTAATTCTGCTCCTATACTTTATGGTCTTGAAAGTACTGTAATAGTATCAATAGTGCTCCAATTTGTTCTGTATTTCATTTAAATACATAATATATTGCTCAGTTAAATGGTAGTTTATCCTTTTTACACCTTTTAAACTATTTCCATGAAACGTCAGTTAATTGGGGAAGCTGCTTAATTTAGGCAAAAATATATTGGTTCCGACGTGTCCCAATTAATCAGAATCCACTGTGTATATAACTTTTCCAGCGTCTGTTGATTGCTCTTTGACTGAATAGTTCCAACTTTTTTTTTGAGTTCAAGAGTTTCTGACATTGGTTTACAAAATTATGCGCTTAAGGAAAGTGGTGAAGGACCATGCCTCTCACAGATTTAAAGTGGCTGGCAAAAAGATCCATCGTTATATTTTTACACAGTGAATAAATGATACAAAAAGCGAAGTATTAAAGTGCAGTGGATGCAAACTGAACGGTAGTTTATGAAGGTAAAATTGAAGGTTAAAAAAAATGCTGGGCTATTGGAAAGGGGCCAGGGAGTTGAACTGTCTCAACGCAACACAGAAGAGCACAGAATTAATATGCTCAATTTCCTCCTGCGCTGTAGGTACTATATAATCACAATTTTCTGTCATGCTGTGTGCTAATTAACTATCACATTTGTCTTATAGCTCCAATGCCTTTATTCCAGAAATATTTCATTGACCTCACAGGGTTTAGCATATTTTGGGAGATGTTCATGTAAATGTGTTTCTTCTCTGCGAGTATCATGGAATTCAAATTGACCTCAGGACAGCAATCATTAGGGAAGACCGGTTGTGAGACCAGAATGATCCACAACTAGGCAAACTTAGAGCACACACCCTGTCCAAGGAAAGTATTATGGGCCTTTTCAAATTGTTTACAGAATCAATTAAGTGTTAAGGTCATTAGGTAAGAATTAGAAAATAAATATTTGAGTCAAAGCTTCCATGACGAAGCCAAACAAACTATAACTTGCTATTTGTTACAATTGTTCGGTATAAACCAATTCCCCTCTATGGAAGATAGACCTTATTTGAGAAACTGCTATCAAGTTTTTAGAGTTATTAGATCATTTTGCCAGTAGTGATTTTACTTTTAAGTTCCGGTAATTAATTACAATAGGTAATAGCTCTAGAAAAGATGCAAATAAGATTTACAAGTATATAATGCCAGAAATAATGGTGGATATTTATTTCTTTTGGAAATAAGGCTGAAGATTTGACTACATAACATTTAGGGTTATATTTTTACTTCCTCCCTCACCATTCATTCCCATCAGTCTATGACTTACCAAAGCTATGCCACTAACACCTCTTTTTAGCTTTTAGCTTATAGGAATTATACCTGTGTTTTGGAAATACTTTGAGTTTTAGAAATTGTTTGTAATCTGGAAATCATTCATACAGTAGAAATCCTTCGTGAGTTTTTAAACATTTTTCAAGAATATTTTCTCATTTTAAATGTGTATCACTAAAACTAAATGAACTGTGTTTAAATTACTTCACTAACTGGAAGTATCCCCTCTCACTGCTCAAATAGTGGGTATGTGATCCAGCCTTTCAAGAGTAGGTGGCTGTAGTATGAACTCCCTTTAGAGAGGGTACCGTAGCTATCTACATAGGTCAGGACTTGACATCTTCAGAATCAGGTTTAATATGTAGAGAAATTTGTTGTTTTTGTTGCAGCAGTACAATGAAATACATAATAGCAAAAAACTAAATTACAGTAAATATACATGTACACACGCTAAATAGTTAAATTAAATAAGTAAAGCAAAAACAGAAATAAAATAGTGAGGTAGTGTTCACTGATTCAATGCCCATACAGAAGTTAGATGGCAGAGGAAAGAAGCCGTTCTTGAATCATTGAATGTGTGCCTTCAGGCTTCTGTATCTCCTTCCTGATGGTAGCAATGAAAGAACAAGGCATATCTGCGTGATGGTGGGGGGGTTGGAGGATCCTTAATGATGGATGCTGCCTTTTTGAGGCATTGATTCTTGGTGTCCTAGATACAGCAGAGGCTAATGCCCATGATGGAGCTAAGTTTACAACTCTCTGCAACTTATTTTGATTCTGTGCAGTAGCTCCACCCACCCCATACCAGATGCTGCTGCAGCCAGTTAGAATGCTCTCCACACTACATCTGTAGAAATTTGCCAGTGTCTTTTGTGACATACCAAATCTCCTCAAACTCCTTATAGCTGCTGTTGTGCCTTCTTTGTAGCTGCATCAATATGTTGGGTCCAGAATAGATCCTCAGACATATTGTCACCCGGAAACTTGAAATTGCTCACTCTTTCCTTCTGACAAAAGTATTCCTTTGATCCCTCAAAAAGTTTGAGTTCAGAACTTCTTGGAGAGCATACCCAATACTATGACACTACACTCATTTTTAAAAATATTCCATGGAAATTGAATATGCAATTTATTTTCATAACATAATCTCTTGCAAGGAGTGCAGCAAAGATTCACTGATACATTACCAAGACTCCCAAGACATACTGTACATCCTTTCAAGGGTTTGGTTTCCACAATAGTATGTTGTTTCACATGTGAGATACATAATATTTTTGCTTTCTCCTATATCACTCATTCTCTTTAGTCTAAGACTTGCCAAAGCTATGCCACTACCACCTCCAACACTTCTCATTTCTAATAACTTAGAAAGAACAGGGGGAACAGGCCCACAGACACATGAATATCCGGAAATTCCTCTCCTAGCTGCATACGCAACCTGTTCCATCATTAGTGGAAATAAATCTTATACCTGTTAACAGAATAACACTACAGGAATACTTTCGCCAGAAGGAATGCAAACCTCAAAGATTCACTACTACTTCTACCTTCAAGAGCAAATGAAGTAGTGAATACAATTGGCCTGTGAGTAGTGCCCACAGACCACATGGAACATTTTAAACACTTTAATGCTGTGCCAACTCTGGAAGACGATACAATGAGTCAAATGTGCTGATTTTTTTGCTGCATAGTTCTATGAATAACAAAGTTCAAAGTTTGAAGTACATTTATTATCAAAGTATGTATTCTTTATACAACCTTGAGATTCATTTTCTTGCAGCTACAAAAGAAGAAACCTAATAGAACCCATCAAAACAAAAGACCATCAAACACCAAATGTGCAGAAAAAAATCAGTTATTATCACCTTTCACTGACATTGCAGTCATTTGAAGTCCCTGAAATCCATATTCTTGATTGAATCAATGCATGAGTATAAATCAAAACAGGCAACTGCTTTCAAATTACAGAATGAATTACCTAGTTATCAACAGAACTAGACTTCCATCTCTCAAACTAGATACATGTATCAATGTTAACCAAAAATGATTCTTAAGTTTGTAACTTAAAATTCATTTAATCCATGATAAATAAAGCTGCAGTCTGAAATAAGAATTAAAATATGGGGAGATCTCAGCCAGCAAAGCCGCAATTGTGGAAAGAAGGGAAAAAATAGTAAATGTTTCGATCAGGGACCCTTCCTCAGAGAGTTTAGTTTTCAAAACAGAACTGGGGGATGAGTGAGATACAAGATGAACGACTATGCACTCAGTAGACTTTTTATTAGGTATCTCCTATACCTACTGAAAATGAACTGAAATGGTCGTGTTCTTCTGCTGCTGTAGCCCAACCACTTCAAGGTTCGACACATTGCTTGTTCAGAGATGCTCTTCTGCACACAACTATTGTAGCGCGTGGTTATTTGAGTTACTGTCACCATCCTGTCAGCTTGAACCAGCCTGGCCATTCTCCTCTGACTTCTCTCATTAATGAAGTGTCTTCTCCCACAGGAATGCTGCTCATTGCATGTTTATTTTTTTTTTGCACCATTATCTGTAAACTCTAGAGCAGGAGTTGCCAACCATTTTTATGCCATGGACCAATACCATTAAGCAAGGGCTCCATTGACCCCAGGTTGGGCACTGCTTCTCCAGAGACTGTTGTGTGTGAAAGTCCAGATCAGCTGTTCTGAGATACTCAAACCATCCTGCCTTTTACTAACAATTATTCCACAGTCAAAGTCACTTTAATCACTGTTCTTCCCCATTCTGATGTTTTGTCTGAACAACAACTGAACCTCTTAACCACTTCTGCATGCTTTTATGCACTGAGTTGTTGCCATGTGATTGGCTGATTAGATACTTGCATTAAAGAGCAGATGTATAGGTGAACATAATGAAGTGGACACAGAGTCAATGGAGATTGATTAAGACACAATTCTGGCACAATTTCCCCTGTGGAATGCATGGGTTTTCTTTGGATCCTCTGGTTTCCTCTCACAGTTCAAAGTACAGGCCCATACTGGTTGATTGATCATTGGAATTTGTCCCATAAGTAGTTTAGGGTTAATCATAGTTGTGGGGCTGCAGGAGCAGTGTGGAAGAGCCTACTCCACATTGTATTGCTAAATAAATAAACAATTTGTTATGGAGCACAAGTGCTGAAGGTTGCAAAGTGCCTAGATGGAAGGTGTTGTTGCCCTAGTTTACAGTGGACCTCTCTGTGGCAGAGGAAGGCCACTGAGATCAGATGAGGAATGGGATTAAGAATTAACATGGCGTGCAAACACTGCCGCAGACTGAACCCAGAAGCTCCAGGAATGAAGGGTTACCGTATGAGGAATGTCTGGCAGCTCTTGGACTGTATTCCCTGGAGATCAGCAAAATGAGAGGGGATCTCTTAGAAACATTCTGAATGTTAAAAGGTGTGAACAGATTAGATATGGCGAAGTTATTTCCCATGGCAGGGAAGTCTAGGACAAGAGGGCGCGACTTCAGGATTGAAGGACGTCCATTTAGAACAGAGATGTGGAGAAATTACTTCCGTGAGAGGGTGGTATATCTGTGGAATTTGTTGTCATGAGCAGCCATGGAGCACAAGTCATTGCATGCATTTAAGGCAGAGATAGATAGGTTCTTGATTAGCCAGGGCATCAAAGGGTATGGGGAGAAGGCAGGGGAGTGGGGATGACAGGAAAAATTAGATCAGCCCATGATTGAATGGCGGAGCAGACTCAATGGAGCAAATGGCCTACTTCTGCTCCTATATCTTATGGTCTGCATTTGGTTCTCCAATGCAGGGGAACTTATATTGCAAACATCAAATCAAGTTCAACTGAATCCATACTTCATCTGGAAAAATTCTAATTAATTTTGTAGCTTGCAATTCCTGCCCATTGCAATATAATCCAGCCACCAATGGCATCTTCTTTCTTCCCATTTTGAATTTCATTTGGACCACTCACTTTGACTCCATAATATACTTCTGCATCCCCACCAACCAGATTCCTGGTTCACCACATCTTTCTCTGGAACTGACGGAGATGCAAGTCCAGTCCATTCGCTTCTTCACTTCTGACTATCCAGACACCCGAAGAATCATTTCAGGTGAACTAGTGACTCACTTTCACTTCTTTTGAACTAGTCCATTGCATTCAGTATTCATTGTGGCTTTCTCTACATAGAAAAACAATAAATGCAGATTGGGTAATCATTTGCAGTGTCCACAGAGCTTTATTTTGCAACTCCTTTTCTGACATGCATGTTTGTGGTCTCTTCCATGACCCAATGAGATGCCATGTAAACTAGAGGAATATTGCAGCTTCTATCAGGCAATCTTCTAGCATTTCCAACTTACAGTAAACTGTTGTCTCATTATTACTCAATATCCTTACATCTTCTTCTGTTTCTGTAAAATGTTTTCCAAGTTATCAGTACATACGTTCCATATCACCTCATTTGTCTGAGATAACCTCCATAGTCTTGTGCTTTACAGTTTACCCTTGTCCAGATGTTTTAAAAACTAAGCTATCCATTGCTCTCCCACATCAGAAGGGATCCTGACCCAAACATTAACTGGTTTCTTTCTCCACAGATAACTGGCCAGTGGTGTAGTGGCATCGGCACCAGAACCAGACTTTGAGGTGAATGGTCCCAAGTTCAAATCTGGCCGGTTCCTTGCATGCTTTCCATCTGTGCTGGTTTGACCGCCAAGCCAGCACCTCAGCCTCATTAAAAAAACAGCAAGGTGCCACCCAATGTGGAAAGAAATACATTTCTCCACAGATGCTGCTTAAATGGCAAAGCTCTTCCTGCATTTTCTGGGTTTTTTTTTTGTTATTCCACTTACTTGTAGGACCCTGAAGGTAGAGCTGGTATTAGCAAGTAATAGAAAATCCCCAAATCATTTGTCTTTGTAAAGTTTACACAAAGATCCACTTTTTTTTGGGATCTGAGTTGTTAGTAGATCTTAGGCATCACATATTGATTCTATACCAATGCCAGGCCTCTTTGGTGCTTCATGGGTATCAATATGCACTATGTATTCAAATACCCAGTGCAGCTGCAGGCAACCTGCTATCCCAGAACTTGTTATACTTATCTTCCCATTCACTGATTATGCAAGTAAATATCATGAACAAGATTATAGTCACTTCCAAACATCCAATGATGTTCAAATATATAAAATTACAATTGAGATGCAAATATTTACAGACTCTATATAGTTCATCCCAGTTCAAAACAATTCTTCCCTATTGTTGGGTGATGATTCATGCTGAAGATCAATCTGAATACTTATCAATCCCCTCCCCAAAGTTGTCTTCAGCCATTTCCTCATTCTCAACTGTAAAGATGCAATTATAAACTTGCTATTCGACCAATCAAATAACACAGCTAATGTGACATGATTCTTCCCCAACAACTGCCTCCACTACGTCAGTATGGCAAGTTTGGGCACCGGAGTAGTGCAGCAGTGTGCCTCACAATTACAGCTTGGGATGGAGTTCAGAGTTCAATCCCAGCATCCTCTGTGCGTCATCCCTGTGGAATGCATGGGTTTTCTTCAGATGCTCCAATTTCCTCCCACAGTCCAAAGTCATACTGGTTAGTAGGTTAATTGGTCATTGTAATTTGTCCTATGATTAGGATACGGTAAAACTAGTGGGTTTCTGGACCGGAAGGGTCTGTTCTGTGCTGTATCTATAATAAAAAATAAATAAAAGTGGAAGTTCAGAAAAAGAACTATAATATTTAACCCCTTGACTGTTTCACCACTTGGTTTGATTGTTGTTGAAATTTACCTCATCACAAGCTTTCCCTCAGTTCTAACACTAACCATCTCTTCCCCCCCACCCATCACATTGACTGGACTTTTAAAACTATTAACATAAGTCTGCAGATACTGGAAATCCAAAGCAACACACACAAAATGCTGGAGGAACTCAGCATCTAAGGAAATTAAACAGTCAACATTCCTGGCCAAGACTCTTCCTCAGGACTGGGTAGGAAGGGAGAAAGCCCCAGCATAAAAGTGTGTGGGGGGTGAGGGGGAGAAGAGAATAGCTAGGTGACAGGTGAAGCCAGGTGAGTAGCAAAAGTAAAGGCTGGAGAAGGAGGAATCTGATAGAAGACAATAGGAGAAAGGGGAAGATGACCCAGGGTGAGGTGATAGGCAGGTGAGAAGAGGTAAGAGGTCAGAGTGGGGAGAAGAAGGGAGGGGTAGGGAGAAGCGTATTTTTTTAAACCGGAAGATGAAATCGACTTTCATGCCATCAGCTTGGAAGTTATCCAGCCGGAGTACAAAGTGTTGTTCCTGTACTCTGAGGGTGGCCTTATTTTGGCACAAGAGGAAGCCATGGACTGACATGTTGGAAAAGTGATGGGAATCAGAATTAAAATGCTTGGCCACCAAGAAGTTCCGTTTTTGGCCAATGGAGCAGATGAGCTCGACAAAATGGTCCTCCAAATTTTTAATGGGTCTCACCAATGTAGAGGCGGCCACATCAGGAGCACCTGACTGAATAGACGACACCAGCAGATTCACAGGTGAAGATGTACCTCACCTGGATGGAATATTTGGGGTCCTGAAAGGTGAGGGAGGAAGATAGTGGGCACTTAATCCGTTTGCAGGGAGTTTAGTAGGGATGAATGGACAAGGGAATCATGCAGGATCATGCATAATTCCTGTGGAAAATAGGGTGGGGGTGTGGTGGTGGTTGGCAGTAGGATCTTTTTGGAGATGGTGGAAGTTCCAGGAAGATATGTTGGATGTGGATGCTCTTGGGGTGGTAAGTAAAGACAAAAGGAACTATTACTGTTAAGGCAGCAGGAAGATGGGATGAGTGCAGTTATTTGGGAAATGGAAGTGATACAGTTGAGTGCACATTAATAGTGGAGGAAGGGAAACACTGTCTTTGAAGGAGAATATTTCTGACATCCTGGAATAGAATGCTGCAGATGTGGCAGAGATGAAGGAACCGCGAAAAGGGAAAAGCATTTTTATAGGAACCAGGGTGACGAGGTAGTTAAGATAACTGTGGGAATCTGTAGGTTTACAGATGTTGGCCAACAGTTATGCTCCAGATATGAAGTCAGAGAAATTGAGAAAGGGGAGGGAGATGTCAGAAATGGACCAATTGAATTGAAGGGCAGGGTGGAAGTTAGTGGTGAATAATGAAATTGGCAAGCTCAGCATAGGTGCATGAAGCAGCACCAATACAGCCAAAGTATTGAAGGAAAAGTTCAGGAGCTTTATCAGGGGAAGTTTGGAACATGTACTGTTCTATGTAGACACCAAAGAAGCAGATATAGTTGGGGTCCCTGACTACCCTCAGTCTGGAGAAAGAGAGAGAGGAGCCAAAGGAAAATTTGTTGAGGGAGAGGATCAGCTGTGTCAGATAGAGAAGGCTGATGGTGGAGGGGAACTAGTTGGTTCTATTTATCCCACTGATAGCAACCAGATATTTGCCTTTTCTACTAATTGCCTTAACTCTGGTTTTCATGGCTCTATTTATTTAGTGATACAGTGGGGGAAAAGGCACTTCATGCCACCCCACAACCTCAATTAACCCTAATCGAAGCACGGGACAATTTACAATTACCAATTAACTTATCCAGTACATCTTTGGACTGTGGGAAGAAATCGGAGCACTTAATTCTCCACCAGCTTACAGTGCCTTGAAAAGTATTCAGCCCCCACAATTATTTTCACATTTCACTCTCTCATTTTCTACTTTTATATTGAAGTAGGATTTTGAGCTAAACCACAAAACATTGTGCATGTCAAATCAAAAGAAAAATAGCGAAACACGTGAATAATTTATTAAAATTTAAACCCAAAATTGAAGCTGAGAAAGTATTCATCGCCTTTGTAATTGCACTTTCCACGGGTGTAATACTGTATATTACATCTTACTGATTCACCCAATTTGTTGAAGAAAATTGGAGGAGCTTCTGTAGTTTGTATGGCAGATATTCAACATCTCTGGCAAGACCTCAAAATTGCTGTCCACCACCATTCCCCAACTAACCTGGCACAGCTTGAGCAATTTTGTGAGGAGGAATGGGAAAATCTTGCTCCATCATGTTGTACAAAGCTAATAAGAGACTTATCCAGAGACCACTGGCTGTAATAGCTGTGAGAAGTGACTCAACTAAGTACTGAGCAAAGGGGGTGAACATTAGAGATTCTACAGATACTAAAAATCCAAAGCAACATGCACAAAAATGCTGGAGGAACTCAGCAGGTCAGGCAACATCTATGGAAATGAATAGATAGTCAGCATTTTGGGCTGAGACCCTTCTTACATTTGAACTGCTGACATTTCAGTTTTTGAACTTTTGGTTTTTTATGCTTTACAATTTTTTGTTTTTTTGGGTTCTACTGTGCAAAAAAGCATGTGATTTATGATTAAAACTCTCAGTTGACTTCTGTGAAGTAAGAGTTGGAGGGTTGAATACTTTTACATGGCACAGTAAATACTTCACCCTTCCCCTTCAAACTCTTATCCACCTTGTACTGTATCATTTTTTTAATACTCATAATATAATCACTTGAAAGGAGTCCAGCAAAGGTTCTCTGATGTGCCACTAGAAATCCCAAGAAATACTGTACTGTGATGATAAACCTGATTCTGATATAGGTCTGTATTGTTGACAGTGGGAAAGGGGTAGGGAGAGAGGAATCATGGTAAGGAAGAGGGAGAGGGAAGCACCCAGAGAGACATTCTGTAATGATCAATAAATCAATTGTTTGGAATCAAATGACCTTGTCAGTGTCTCAGGGCTGGGAGTGTCTGCACCTGTAACCACCCTGGCACTCTTCTGCCCACTAACCTGCACACCTCCTGCGGTACTCCACACTCACCATTTCCAACGTCCTTTGCTCCTGCCAGATTTACAAACTTTCTCTTGACTCATGCATGTTGACAAATACATTATTGTCCAAAAGTCAGATCTACATACACGTACCCAAGACTTTTGAACAGTAGTGCATATCCTTTCCAGAATGGTACATCATATTTTGGAAAGATCTGGCAACTCTTCCCACCCTTTTAGTATGCTTGCAGTTTAGTTACATAAACTGGGTGATATTAGATACTGATCTTTAATGTTTAAGTTATACAAGCCAATTTGTTAACTTGCCGTCAACATCCCTGTAACAAATATTTGCAGAATTTGCATAACTCATCTCAATTTGGGCAATGTGATAATGGTTAATGGCTAGCACAGACTCTCTAGCACAATTACAATGCACTGAATCTCATGGTTTCCAATTTTGCTTCAGATTTTGAATGCTGTATCTTAAATTTCAATTTTCAGTCCATTAAGACAGTTTCACCAATTAGAAATTAGTTTCACCGCGACACTATTACACCTTGGGGTGTCATTTAGACGAGTTCAATCCTGGCATCCTCTGGGCTTTCTCTGGGTCCTCGGGTTTCCTCCCACAGTGGCTTAAATAGTCACTGTTAACTGTCCTGTGAGTGGATTAGGGTTAAATCAGGGTTGTTGGGCAGTGCGACCTTAAGACCCAACGCTAGAAAAATAGGTATAACTGGTGGAAACTGTTTGACAGACAGTGGAATGCTTTACAACGATGGAAATGGAGATGACAACAATATAAATAGGAGTATACCATATGCCCTGCCTTTAACGTGTTTGCCATCAACCCCATTTTCTTTGTTCCTTACAAATACACACAAGGCCCCATTTCAATTAATCAATATCTAGTTTATAATTTAAAAGGGAATGATTCAACTTTCAAAATAAAAACCTGTAGGTCTGGGGAATGGAATTCAAAGGTCTAGCATTGGCTCTCAGTCACTTTGCAATTTCTAATAACCCAAAATAATGGACGTCATACAGTAATGCAAAATTTAGGAATGTTTTTTTTTGACACTTTCTATCAGAAGTAATAGGTAGTTATATTCAGAAGATTATGGCCAGCCCACTAAACTAGTTTCACTTCTCAAAAAATGGCATTTCCCTAGACACAAATGTGAAGCTATTACAGATTGGGATCTCGGAATTCAGAGTTCAATCCCAGCATCCTCTGTATATCCTCCCTGTGGAGTGTGTGGGCTTTCTGCGGGTCCTTGGTTGATGTATTGATTCCCAAAGGTTGAGCTAAGGTCTGAAAGGACAGAATGAGAGAAATGCTCAGAGGCAGCCCCCAGATGTAACGAGAATCTGCAGTGGTGGGCGTAAACAAAGTACTTAAAATAGTCACCATTTTCTAAAGGAGATAGTAAGACTACTGAGTAAAGGTTTGGCCAAAAAAGGATGGATTTTACAATTATTATTTGATGTCTACATACCATTCCCTCTCAATATTTCTTGAAAGGAACAGTCTTTTAGCTATGATACGCTACCACATAACTTAAACAACATACAAGTGCTTCATGACCATGTGACCCTTCCTTGAAGTCTGATTTAAACCAGATATCTCACTGTAAGACTGCAGCAGAGTTCCTGGCCTGAAGCAGGGAATTGCTGGTTGTAGGACAGTTTGATAAGATTTAAATCATGGCTGTTCTCTCCTCAGAGGGAAGAACTCATGTCCTGACCCACACTAGCTAAAGCTGAGTGACTCATGATTTCATCCAATTAGTGTTAAAGGACAACTGATTCAATGTAAACAATTGTTTCGAAGCACTCTAAAATCTAGTTTGATTTGGTGTGCAAATATAGACAATATATTGACTATATCCCCATAGGTTATTGTGACCTTTAAAGAGTCAGATAGCTTTCTATCCAATGTCCACACAGATACTAAAGAACAGGCAAGTGGTCTGAGCTTTCCATAATTCAAAGGAACTGGGACCAGCTGTACTAATCGCCTGGTTAAGATCAGCTTATTAGAATTAAATCAATTGTCATCAAGTTCGATTTTGTACCTGTTAGCAACAGTCAGTGGAAGAGGTGAATTACAAAAATAAATGTATATTTACACAGGACAAAGAAATAAAAGCATTTGATTAATTTCAATCACCTTCCGTCACATGCATTTAATTGCTATATAGGAATGCTATTAATCTTTTGTTGGTTTAGTTTAAAAAATGTACATATTGTGGATTCATAATAAGCAAATGAAAACATTACAGGCTCACATTAAGAAACATCATTGAAAAGGAGACACAATGAAGCTGCCCTTCCACAAAAGGAACCTGTTCAAATTTTGGCAAGGGTAGGCAAGGAGGTTACAATTAAAGGAGTAAAATCAACAGTGAATAGCAAGATGTGCAGCATCCAAAAAGAGGAGACATTAATCTTTTGTTGACTTTTTCATTACTAAGAGTGAAGGAGAGTCTCAAGATGCAGACCTTTCCCCCAAATGCTGATGCATCCGCTGTTCATTTCCAACCACTTGTTATTTTGCATCAGTCTGCACCATCTGGAGTTGTTGATTTCTCACCTATTATACCAGCAGTGATTGCTTCCCAAATTTCTCTCCAATTATCCAATGCAACAGTGCAAGAGTACAACTTTTGTTAAGTGATTTTGTCACCCACTGCCACTTGTCCTTCAAAATCTTTTCTTTAAGATTGAACAACTCCTACCTCTTTCAGGTAAAGGAATCAAATGTGGATGTCATGTACAGAATATGGCTCAAGTTAAACCGAATCAATTCACTTTGTTTTACAAATGCCAGCAGTGGCTAATTCGTGATAAGCAATTTTAAGAATGTGGATCTAGTACATACTTTGCATTCAATTACATCAGAAAACCAAAGACTGCATCTTCATTACAAGTTGTTTTGAGAAGGGGCAAACAATGTGAGATGATTACATGCTACTCAAACACTTGGTTAAAAGCAGCGTACAAAATGAAGGAAACCGGAGCGGATTCTAATCCACGGCTGGAACAGAGCACAGAGAACGCATCATAATATTGCATTCCTTCCTTTAAAAAATCATGTCAAAATTCATACCTTTTACACTTAACTACATTTTGGTAACAGTACATTCAGATACAGCCAAGCGATTACTTTTAAAGCTCAAATGTTTGCTTTGTGTCTTTAATTTTCCTCATTTCCTTCATCCTGCTGATCCTCATGGGCCACAATTTCAATGGCTTGTATTTGGGCTTCATTGTCCGTGTCAGGCGTCTTGTCATCACAATCTGCTTCTGCCACACCATCTTGGTCTGAATCCATGGCCGGCCCAGGGTGAATTTCAATCACAGTCTGTGATTCTGCTGTCGACTGGTCAACACTATGGCTCTGAACGACAGAGGCCAGACCAGAGTCCACTGTGACCAGCTCCACGGGGCTGACACTGACACCAGCCATTGTCGTGATGGCATTGCTGTCTTGGATGGCGGCCGTGCTCAGCAGGGCAAGGCTGGAGGCAGGATGAATGGTAACCGTGTCAGAGGTAGTTGTCTTGGGCGCACTGACTACGGCAGCATATCTGGTGAAAAGCTGTGATCCACCTGACAGTGTGTGGACAGTGACAGGGCTGGATTGCTGAGCAAGGGCCATGGGCATGGTCGTGACATTGGCAACAGAAAAGTTTGTTCCTATTGGTGTGATCGCAATAGGCGATAAGACAGTGAACTGGGGCTGTTGAACCGGTGTGGTTGGGGTCAAAATGCTGGCAGAGGCAGGTCTCTGGAGTCGAGGGCGCTTGTTGGGTTTGGGAGTAGCAATTGGCATCAGCACCACATTTTGTAACGTTTGGTTTTTCAATTTTTGTTCCTTGGCTCGTCTCCTCTGCTCCTCCAGCTGACGTTCCAGTTCTATTGTTAGGAATTGGGAAAAGGAAAACAAGTGTTTTTTCCAATATCAAAATGGTAACATTGCCAACTGCATATGCCCCTACTACACCTCATGCTTGGGGCTCAACACATGCAAAATTGTAGGAACTAAAAAATTATTGGGTATAATTAAAAAGTTCAAATGTATACACCAGAGAGCAACTTTCTTGCACATTCATAGTAAATACAAGAAACAATAGCATCAATTAAAAACTGCACTCAGCAAGACGGACAACCTTTCTGCGAAAGACAAACTGTGCAAATACAAAAAGAAAGAAAATAACGAGAATTTGAGCTGAAGTGTCCCTGGAAGTGAGTCCACAAATTGTGGGAAAAACTCAGTGATGGGGTAAATCAAAGTGTAATGAACTATTAAAACTAATATTCAGAAGAGATTTAACCTGAATATAAAAGATTCCACTAATATATGTAACAGTACGTACCTGTAATCAAGAGCATTTTACAGTCCTTCTCCCTTCAAGGTTCTTTGTTTACTTCCTGTTATCTGAAACATTTGCCAATCCATCGACCACTCCCCCTCCCAGTTTTTGTCACTTGTACACCATTAGTAGCCTTCCATTCAGCCCCTGAGCCTCAAGCTCTGAAATGCCCTTTATTAACTTGCACACTTCTAATTCACTCAAGATTCTTTAAAGTCTGTTTGAGTTTTTGAACAATTGCCTTAATGTCTATGTCATGCCATGTCAGAATTTATTTTGACAGTTCTCCTACTATGTAAATGGGATGTTTTGTGTTAAACCTGTGATATTTTGTAAATTGAATGGGAGGTGTCAGTTACTGAAATGTTAGAATTTGTCAGAGAAGCTGATAAATCAATGATCCCAATCAGATTGGATGGCAAATCTTTAATATTAAGAGTACTTAAGATTCAGAAGCATAGCAGAGTGCTTTATCATTGCCACTGGAACATAAAGAACCCTAGTTGAAGGGCTTATCTAACCAAAATGAATGCCATCCCTAGGAATAGGTACTATATTTTGAGAGTTCAGCTAATTAATAATCTCCATTCACACTTCAGAGTGAATTTGTCTTTAGTTTTCAGCAGTTAAAAGTGCAAAAATCACCAAGTAAATTGTCCTCAGTAAGACAACCTAACTATTCCAGATCTTAACTCTACAGAGTACCTCAAGTAATAAAAGTGACCAGAACTGACAAAAGTGGGAGTCTGATGCTTTCAGCTTCCTTTAATGGCAATGTTCTTCAATGTCTGACTCTAATTTGATTGGTACAATAACAAGTGGCTTGGTATTTCTTGAAGCTAGAACTACCCTGCAAAATTCTTAGCAGTGTCAGCAGATGCCCAAGAAATGACGTATTTGCCCCTTTCGTCCTAAAGCAAGAGTACAACCTAATGAATTCCTTCATTATAGGTTGAAAAAGTAACTTACCAGCAAGATCATTATGAATCTGTTCTTGGCTTTGATCAGTCTGACTCTTCCTGTTGTCTAATACTTTCTTCACAGTCTCTAGGAGACCAAAAGTGTGTGCCATGTTGTTCAGAACTGCAGCATCTGAAACCGAAACGTAAAATATTCCGCTATGTCGTTCTAACCCCAAACCAGAGCTCAGCTTCAGAATAAAGGTTCAAGCTATCATGGTAGATGAAAGTAATGTATTCACTCAAGGCGGCTGGATTTTTAAAAAATTAACTAGAGGGCTACAGATGCTGAAGTATTCAATGTTCTCAAGGTAGAGATGACTGGATTTTGAGAATGAGAAACTCAGCAAGGAAAGAGCAGTTGAAGCTGAAGATCTGTCAAAGAGGTATAACATAAACAGGTCCACTAATTCCATGTTGGTCTATCAAACATTTACAACAATTGCAACCCTGCAATTCCCCCTGCCCCCCAGATTCTACCATAACACACCGGGAAGAATTTGCTGTAACCAATTAACTAGCAACCCACACGGCTTTGGGATGAGAGAAGAAATCAGAAGAACCTTGTAGTTCCAGGAGGAAGATGCAAACTTCACAAGGACAGCACCCAAGGTCAGGATTGAGCCCAGGTCCAGCACTGTGAGGTTGTGAAGTTACCAAATGTGCTAGTACATCTCTTCACACTTGTCTGGATTAGATTCCACCTGCTATTTCTCTGTCCACATTTTCAACTGGTCTACATCTTGCTGAATATTTTGCCAGCCTTTCTCATTATCCACAACTCTGCCATGTGGGTTAACTGCAAACTTACTAGTCAGTCCACATACATTTTCACCCAAATCGTTTGACTAGGTCTTGTGGAACACTACTGGTCATAGATGTCCAATCAGAAGAACACTCCTTCACTACTACCTTCAGTCTTTTATGGCTAAGCAAATTTTGAATCCAGTACACCAAGTCTCCATGGATCCCACATGCCTTAATCTTCTCAATCAGCCTACCCTGAGGTACTTTATTGCAGCTCACTGCCCTAGCCTCAAATCACCTTCATCACCTCTTCAAAAACCTCAAACTTTTAAGATATAACCTCCCATCACAAGGGCTATCCCTAATAAGCCTTTTCCAACCTTAAACATTCAGAGCCAATTAGGTATACTAACAGAGTTATGGTTTATCTCAACTTGTCAATACCAAAATATTTTGGATTCTAATTTAGAAAGTACCCACTAATGAATCAAGAATTCTTCCAAAACACCAGATATACACATATTGAGAGCCCAAACAAGGGAAAATGCAAAGAGGTCTCAAAAGTTTAGTCAAAGTGCCACATATGTGGCATGGTTTTTTATCAGCTCTAGCCTAGTCTAGACACCACTAAATTAAACCTCATACTAGAAAGAGAAACAAAATAATTGAACATTTTCAACACTTATAGATGTTTAGATTTCATCTATCATGTACAAAGTGGTCCAAGACAATTCAAGATATGAGGAAACTGGCAGCAAACTAGTAATTAAATAGATTTCAGGAGGTGGTATTAAATGTGCTTGGAGTAGTTAACTAGTCATAATGAGACATTCAATAGGAATAGGGATGAACTGGAGTTTATGACTAGCAGCTTTATAGTAATTTATCCTCTATTAAAAATACTAAATTATCTGAACAATAAAGTGATTAGACAAGTTGGTGGATCTAAGTGGGAAGTGAAGGGAAGGGTTAGATTAATCTTAGAGTAGGTTAAAGAGTCAGCACAACATATTGGACTAAAGGTTCTATGTCTGCAAGATCCTAAGCAGGGACTAGGCTGAAAACCACTTTTGCAAAATTATCATTTAATAGACAGTACTCTATTATGTGAAGCATAACACTCCTCTACTTACCTGTAATTTGAAGTGGAGTTTGACCCATCCGTTGCTGAACACCAGATAGCATCTCCATCAGCTCCTTTTGAATATTGGTGACAACTTCCCCCAGCAAACCCACATCTGCTATTCCTTTCCAGAAAGCCAAAGTATCCTCTGCAGCAAGTAAAACAAGTCTATAAATTTGATATTCTCCCAGTACCAGATCAGCTCATAATGCAAAGCATGTAATGCTGAGACTTTTGACATTTTTCAGACCAGGGCTGGAATATTGTGAGCAGTTTTGGGTTCCATATCTAAGAAAGGATGTTCTGGCATCGGAAAGGTTCACAGACAGTTTACGAGAATGATCCCCACAATAATAAGGTTAACGTATGAGGAGCATTTGACGGGCTGGGCCTATACTTGCTGGAGTTTAAAAGAATGGGGCGCGGGGGTGGGAAGGGGGTAATTTCATTGAAATCTGGTACCAATAGTGGGACAATCTAGGACCAGAGGACAAATAATACAAGGACAAACTTTTAGGACAGATAAGGAGAAATTTCTTTAGCCAGAGGATAATGGATCTGTAGAATTCATTGCCACAGATGGCAGTGGAGGTAAGTCACTGGGTATATTTAAAGCAGAGGTTGATAGGTTCTTGATTAGTAAGGGTGTCAGAGGCTACCAGAAAAAGGCAGGAGAGTGGAGTTGAGAAGGATAACAAATCAGCTAAGATCAAATGATGGAGTTGACTCAATGAACTGAATAGCCTAATTCTGCTCATATGCTTTAATGTAGTATATTACTTTAGCAGCCAATAATCACGGTGAATGCAAAACGAGCATTCCACTTCTTTGACCAATGTGAGCAGTAAAAACCTCAAAACAATAACTGCATAAAACACTGCCAGTATGCTATAGTGTATGGTTCAATTTGTACCTGATTTCAATACTTGGCTATGTAGAATGAACAGAAAATCCCATCTCCTGATTTTCCATTAGTTTGAGTAGCGAATCAGTTGTGGAACAAATTTATGGTGAGTTGGGGGGGGGGGGGGAAGAGAGGGGTGGTGTCAGATGCATTAAGCTCTTAAGCAGTGCAACATTTTGATTTTAATAGGGTCACATACAACTTTCTTGAAATTTTTTTAAAAAAAATAATTAATGTAATATGAAACACAAAGAAAACATTTAAACATAGAAAACCTACAGAACAACACAGGCCCTTCAGCCCACAAAACTGTGCCGAACATGTCATGTCCTTACCTTAGAAATTACCTAGGGTTAGGGTTACCCATAGCCCTCTATTTTTCTAAGCTCCATGTACCCATCTAGGAGTCCCTTAAAAGACCCTATTGTAACCGCTTCCACCACTGTCTCTGGCAGCCCATTCCACGTACTCACCACTTGTTGTGTAAAAAAACCTACCTAACATCTACCTCCAAGCACCTTAAAACTGTGCCCCCTCATGCTAGCCATTTCAGCCCTGGGGAAAAAGCCTCTGACTATCCACACGATCAATGCCCGTCATCTTATACACCTCTATCAGGTCACCTCTCACCCTCCATCACTCCAAGGAAAAAAGGCCGAGTTCACTCAACCCACTCTCATAAGGCATGCTCCCCAATCCAGGCAACATCTTTGTAAATCTCCCCTGCACTCTTTCAATGGTTTCCACATCCTTCCTGTAGTGAGGCGACCAGAATTGAGCACAGTACTCCAAGTGGGGTCTGACCAGGGTCCTATATAGCTGCAACATTACCTCTCAGCTCCTAAACTCATTCCCACGATTGATGAAGGCTAATGCACCATATGTTTTCTTAACCACAGAGTCAACCTGCACAGCAACTTTGAGTGTCCTATGGACCTGGACCCCAAGATCCCTCTGATCCTCCACAATGTTAAGAGTCTTACCATTAATACCATACTCTGCCTTCATATTTGACCTACCAAAATGAATCACCTCACACTTATCTGGGTTGAACTCCTCCGCCACTTCTCAGCCCAGTTTTGCATCCTATCAATGTTCTGCTGTAATGTCTGACAGCCCTCCACACTATCCACAACACCTCCAACCTTAGTGTCATAAACAAATGCTTTCACTTTTGAATATTTCTGATTATGAGCTATTTTAAAACAGTTTGAAGGGTTCTGTTAATATCAAACTGTCAAAAGGTCAAAGTCAGTTCAGGGATATAGCTTCAGTTTCTACTGCTTTGCAACAGTGAGGTCCAAGCTACCCAAGGACACCCAGGCTACAAAGAACAGCACAAGCAGCAAGTGAGTAGGTACAATTCAGCCTAATGATATTAAAAATTATCACTATTCGTATCCACTGGCTTACTGCAGTTGTGCTCTGCCATTTCCTCCACAGGTCTGGAGCACTGAACACAATTGCAGCATCCTGCTGCTACATAATATCAAAGCGATTGGATCAGAGCATACTAGAGATTGAACCAGAAAGTGGTTTAATGGCCTATCAATGAATCCACTGGGCACTCACTGAAACTTCTGAACTCTTTATAATTTTGTGTAGAAACACAACTGGAAAGGAAGTATTTACATGGCTATACGGGAAGAAATAGAAAGGGAAGACCAAGTGACAATTCTTTTTAAAGACCCTGCACAAGAACAGAGCCAAATGGCCTCCTTTGGAGAATGACTGTTTCTACACATTATGCCTTGGCATTGTTTTTTCAACTCGAGTTCACTGAATTTTATAATTTCACATTTAAGTATGGACTATGAACGTGCACTTGCTCAGCCTAAGTACAGTGAGCATCCGGCCAAGACTTATCGGTTGCTTTATGTTTTCAGCAGTAACACCTTAGTCAAAAGCATTGAAAACTAATAGAATGACCCTAAATATATTTAAAATTATGCCTTTTCAGATCCAAGGACTTGCCTGAGGAGGTCATCAGAAATGAATTATTTTTGAAGTGCTGCCACTTACACTATGTAGGCAGTTAATGCACAGCAGTCACTTACATAAATGAGATTAAAATCAAAACCTGTCTTGGTGGTGTCATCTTAATGAAAGATATTGGGCAAGAAATCAGTAGAGGTAAATGAGACATCAACAATGTCTTCTTCAAAGACAATACCTCTTTGATAAGGCAGCACTCTCTCAACACTGCTTATTGTGTTCAGATGTTGGACAGGGACATTGACCACAGCATTGTATTATCAACTGATACAACTTTATTCTTCTTCTTGGGCAGTCCCTTGGGATGGAGGATGATTTGCTTCCACAGTAGACTTGTGGCTTCTAAGGTAAGTGGAGAGGCCAGTTGACTTTAATCCTTTCCTACTCAAGATAAACCGAAAGGAGAGAGAATATAAGTATGAACTTGATGGCCTTTACAGTTACTGGGAAAGTGCTTGTATTTGCTTCAGCATTATGGGAGACTGCACTTTATAACCGGAGCAGGCAAACAATTTCATTGAAAAAACATATCATTCCAACAAAGGCAATCAAGACAACTACTAACTCGAAAGGATCCTGTCTGAAACCTGAAAATTACCAGAGATTTCTTCACCATCTTTCCTGTTTAGATCCTCTGTAGTAACTGCCACTGTGGTAAGAGCTGGACTCCACTCAATGCATTCTTCAGTATTGTCTTCAGATACAGTGATGTGTGTCCCATTGCCTGAAAAATCAACAGTCCTTAGAGTATACAATTTAACTAAATGTTACCAAATTGAAGCCCTTTCCTCAGAGTCAGATTGCTTCATTTACAACCTGCCTGCACCACTCTTTACCAACTCACACAATCCTAAATATGGAAATGGAAACCAGAAAAAAACTAGCTGATTCATCAAGTCTGCACCATACTCATGATACCTAGAGCAATATAACAATTCAATTCACTGCCAACATACATCTAATTTAAAATCACCGGAAAAAAATGACCAATACATGGTTGGTGTGGTCAGAAGAGGGCAATTTATCTTGGGAAATTCCTTTCTGACCCACTTAAGCAATACAGTTAACTGCTAATTGACTTACCTTCTGTATGATGTGATCTGAGTCCCAGCCAGGGATCGGTCCAGCTCTCTCTCTTTCTCTGACGAAGGCCTGCAGAGAGTCAGCACCCAGCACACCAACCGGCAATGCATCCCAGAAGCTCACTACTCTCTAGGAAAAAAGAGAACCGCCTAACATCTAGCCTATTCCTACTTTATGTGTAGTTTAGTTGCATAACTCCAGTCCACCCCAATCTATCAAACTGCAATGATCCATCTTAAATACACAATTCTAACCTGTAAATATTTTCTGTACTTCAGTACGTAATCTACATGAAAAACTATGCAGAGTTCTGTATGACTGAGCCAGAAGGTCCAATATCCACTGAAACAACACATTGCACAGCTGACAAACAAATGTTAAAGAATGAGGTAGGCAGGGGATGCCATGAAGTCCAATTTGCTAACATTAGGCAGCCCTTCAACCAACTACTGCTCCAGATATTCCAGCCACAGAATTCACTCTGCATTAGGCTTTAAAAAGCACAAGTATTGTAAATACATTTAGTCTGCATTATCTCATATTATAATACAAGGCTGGGGCATAGGCAACCCAAGGAGTGGAGATCATATCATCTCCTTGCTGAATGCTGCCCTCTACCTTATATTGCTAGATGCAATAGTGTCCTGTTGTCATTAAGGTTCACTTATCACACTTTTAAGTGGCCTCAATAGTAAGTGAACCTTGTCCATGTAGGAATGGATTAATATTGGCGAACCAGGACAAGGACAACAGGTTTCCACCCCTAATTTATAATGACACCATAACTTCAGAGTTACTTAAAAAGAACAGCTCAAACTCTCAACCACCATGGTGCAGCCTGAATGCATGATCAGTAGAATAAAAGTTTACTAACATTATACGATATTGTGTTGAGACAGGTAAGGTAAACAGTAAATGCCAAAAACATGAAATGCTGAGACATATCACTTACTCAGCATTCCAACAGGATTGTTGCTGAAGACTTTCACATGAAACCTGACCATTCCAATCCCAGAGGTGTTTTTTTTTGGGGGTCACACTCAACAAAGCTTGCATTTTATCAGGTTTATCAGCCTCCTTGTGGCTACTGAAATTGCGCACAATTCACAGCTCCCTGATGAATTTGCAACATCTCCATCACTCAGTCCTTTCACTCCATCATTGTAGTGTTACACTTACCTTCAATAGAGGTTGGAGTCTGGATCACATTGCTCTGCTGACTGGGAACTGGTGCCCTAGCACTACTGATAAGAAGATCAAACTTCGTGCTGCGGCAGGTGTTGGTGCAGACCTTATCGTGTTGAAAAAAGTCCAACTGCCCAGAATCCATCATCTTCCTACCAATGATGCAACCACATGTTAGACACACAATACATAGAGCCCCTTCTAGCACACTAAACACCAAGGTCTTTGATTTCCATTTTAGATTTTATCCTGTAATACGATCTTGGCTGAGTTGGTACTCACTTTTGCTCCTTCCCCTTTTGATTGCAAAATAAAACAACAACAAAATCTGATAATTGCAACCTTCCAAATGGAAACGGTGGATATTGAAGAGAAAATTGCAGAGATCAAGAGATAAACTAAGGAGGAACTAAACAGTTTTTAAATGGTATATTTGAAAGAAAAACAAACATATATTTACTGTGATAATCAGAATTAATGTTATTCTAATTGTTTTGATATATAGAGCAAATAGAAAAGCTTTTCCCTTTTGAGATGAGAAAATATTGCCTGCCTGAAAAACTGGTCATTTGTTCCTGGTTATGGAACTCTTAACGTTTCTATAATCTACCACAAGTTGATCTCCCCTTATCTGAAATTCAAAAACCTGATTCTTTTTTTTGAGCGCTGACATGACGTCACAAATGGAAAATTCCACAAGATAAAGTTCCAGGCACCACTGACAGTTCTAAGAGATCTCACATATGTAATGAACAGAAGTTAATGAGAAATAGAAAAACACTGTAATAGAAAAGTGAAAAATTAAGATCTTGATTGTGTATCGAGAGAGTGGATTAGTTAGTGTTGAAGTGAAAATATGCTGCTTAACAGTACGCTTATCATGAAACAAGCAAAGATCTACCACAACAAACTGAATATTGAAGTTAATTGTGAATATTCAGCAGCTGGTTACAGAAATTAAAAGATACTGCAGTAAATATTTAAGAATTTGTGGTGATAAGTTGCCTGCTGATCACAAAACAGCAGAGAAATTCTTTAATGAGTTTTCCAAGGTCGACATTGATTAAAACCTAACATGCTGAAAGGTTGCTTCAGTACACGTGTGATAAACAAGTGTAAGACAAAGACTGCTTACCAATAGCACATAAATTCAGAATCTGGAATGATGGTGATACCAGTCACTGACTATCCACCTGAGGTAGTGATAACTTACCCTTCTGATGGCTCAATATACACATTGTTTCATGCACAAAGTTTAAAAATATAGATACCTGCAAAGTATATGTACAGCTGTATATGAAAATGTATATGGATTTTGCGTTTAAACTTGGATCTCCGAGGTATCTCATTATATAGGTTCATATATTCCAAAATCTGAAATCCAAAACACTTCCGACCACAAGCATGACAGATAAGGGGTGCTCAACTGTAGTTTAAAAAGAAAGGGTCACTAAATTGATAAAGATTAAGATCACAAAAAGCAATTTTAATGACATCTGGGACTATAGATTTTAATCCAATACCTGACTTTTCAATTTAAAAAGAAATAAGCTAGAAAATAAAAGACATACACAATCCATAGGATGATCATTATTTCATTCTAATTAAGCTCATCCTGAAACTTTCCTTCAAGGATTTCCTAGCGCTTTTAACCTGGTAGTATGGAAAAGGGAGTACCATATTCTGATCACCTCACAATAATGCAGTAGTCATTCTTGACACAAAGACAGGCAGCTGCTTGGGTCCAGATCAGTGCAATCACCTCAGAAAGCTAGAGTGACTGCAAAGTTCTGGAAGACCAAAAATATGAAATGCATTTTTCACTTCATACTACATCAATTACTTCAAAGACCATAAGACAAGTTATAGGAGCAGAATTAGGCTATTTGGCCCATTGAGCTTGCTTCATATCAAATGGCTGATTCATTTCCTTCTCAGCCCCAATCTCCTGCTTTCTCCCCATATCCCTTCATGTCCTGAGTAATCAAGAATCTATCAATCTCTGCCTTAAATATACCCAGTGACTTGGACTCTAAAGCCACCCATGGCAACAAATTCCACAGATTCAATCTCCGGCTAAAGAAATTCCTCATCTCCATTCTAAATGGGTGCCCTTCTGTTCTGAGGCTGTGTCCTCTGGTCTTAGACTTCCCCACCATAGGAAATATCCGCTTCAAAACTACTCTATCAAGGTCTTCCAACCTTCGATAGATTTCAATCAGATCCCTTCTCATTTTTCTGATTTCCAGTGAGTACAGCCCAGAGCCTTCAAACACTTTGTATATAAGCCTTTCAATCCAGGAATCATTTTCATGAACCTCCTTTGAACCCTCTCCAATGTCAGCACATCCTTTCTTAGACAAGGTCCAAAACGGCTCACAATATCTCAAATGAGGCCTCACCAGCACCTTACGACGACATAACCTTATAGACCCTTCCACCTCACTGTCAAAAGCTGTTGAATACACTGACAATTCTGTAGCATTTGTTTTATCTGCTTTGCAAACTAAAATCCACACTACAGGCAAAGTAACAGTGATGGGCCAGAGCCCAAAACTATTTCAATGGACTATGGAGAAATTCTGCAAACTAAACCAATACATGATTAAAATCAGAGCTCAACACCACAAGACAATTTATTGGGAATGGGATCAAGCATATCCTGTGTTGTCATTGTTGAGTGCCATCAAGTCGTCATCGACTGATGACGATGCTATGGATATAGTAGCTGTCTGTAGGGTCTTCTTGGCAAAATATAGAAGTAGATTGCCATGCCTTTCTTCCATGCAGATACTGCTGTTGCCCAGGTTGGGACCTGGCCGGACTCAACTCAAAACCATCTGCCTTACGGTCCAGTACTGATGCCAATTCATCACCAGTCAGCACATATTCTGTGTAGGATACCACAAAAGTCCCTGTGGCAGTGTTGACAAGTGCATTGCAAACAGAGCTGTTGGTTCACTAAGGACCAAGTCAGTGATGTGTTTATCCAGTCAGCATAACATCCTTGAGTTTATCACTGATTAATGAATGAGTAAATATGAAAATGATGAAAATTTAGAGATGGTTAAAGGGATGGGGCTTGACACGGGGGGGGGGGGAATAAATGATAGTAGGATAGGAATTATCATAGATATCTAAAACGTTTGCGGTATAGTTGAGTCTCTTTGACAAGCTGGGTGCAAGTCACATCCCGTAAGTTCACAACCCAAGATGTTTGCATTTATATAACAGACACCCGAACTCCTCAAAAGGAAGAGTATGATTTGGCTGCTAAATTTGGAACTTTGCCATATATATATATATATATATATATATATATTTTAAAAAAATCAAGATATTGTAAGTGTAGCAGTGCAAGAATAAAATGCCAATCCAAATGTGGAAGTTTCATGAACTGCTACAGATTGATAAAGAGTGGGTGCATTTAACAAGAAATTTTACACTTTTGTATCTCTTGATCCAAGAATACCCATAGTCTATAAGCAGCAATGAGGTCTTGAGCAGCTATTTTGTCTGTTTGTGGTTCTTTTGGCTGAGAAATAAATAATGGCCAAGAAATTTGAGCAATTACTCAATACTCATCTTCAAATAAGCGCATGAGATGTTATACGTCAACTTGAAATGAAGACATTTCAGCTTAGCATCATATCTGAAAAGCCATATTAGCAACAGCAAATCTCCTTAAGTACTGCACTGACATAGCAGGTTTGATTGGTTAAGGGGAATTGCTGATAGCAGGACTCAGTCGACCATAAGCTCTTTTGCCTTGATCTGACTAAAGCTTTTTGATTCAAACTCTTTCACTTTCTTCAGATGCTGCCTAATCTGCTGAGAGTTTTCAGCATTTTGTTTAAAATTCACTAGATCATAAAGTTTACAACCAACAGCAAAGTATCACTTCTTCAAATCCATCGGCAGGAATCAAATGTGGGACTCATGATTTAACTCATTTAACCCCAACAGAAATGGCAGTAATAGTTAAACAAGAAAAATGGGATAAAATATTTTGTAATGTGAAAGTAGGAGAGAAAAGCCAGCAATGGTAGGTAAATGATAAGCAATTAAGGTTAAGAGTTTCAAAGGTGCTGAAAGTACTTGTCAGATTACAAAAGTGTTTTGAAAATTAAAACCAACTACTCGACATGGTAATTCAAAATTACATGTGAAACAGTCAACAAAAATAACTCCTCTGGAAAAGTGATACTAACCTCAACATCACACCACCTATTCTAATTGCTCTTTTCCAGTCTTTCAGAGTAGATTTCCCTGCAAGGTGTACAAATTGCTTTGGGCTTATGAGCTGCTCGTTAAACTAGAAAACAAAACAAAAACAGAAGAAATCAGCTTAAATTTGAACCATCAGTTCTGCTGGTAGTAGGAACATAAACATAAGTAGGAGTAGAATAGATTAATTAGCTTCTTGAGCCTTCCCCACCATTTAATAAGATCATACATCATTGAATCTTGAGCTCAGTAACTTTCCTACTCACTCCCCATACTTTTGACACCCTTGCACTCTAGAATGAATAATTGTGAAGATTCACTGCTCAGAAGACATTCCTGAGGAATGCTAGCTCACGTGATCCAAGATTGGACTTACCAACCTTTTAAAACAGGACAGCTGCAAATAAAGAACTGACTCATGGTAGGGTCCAAATCTTCATACATGGATAAAAGATTGCCCCTCATTTGCAAATCAAAACTACAAATGCAGCTTTTTCATAACACTGCCATGAACCACATTTTACATGCGTGGGAGAAGTTAATGGATGAACAATAAGAAATTGGCAGCAGGATATGTTTTCTCTAAATTCAGAGGGTTAATCCAACTGCACCACCCTTATTTCTGTGCCATGAGACACAAGTCTGCACCAGCCAAGAGTCCAACACAGGCCTTTGCTATTCTGACTCATCACAATCTTAGACAACACATCAATTACTCATCGAAAATACCAGAGTAGTTGTAGCTGGAACATTTTTATGTTGTTCATACCTTTACACATTTCACGTTAATCCCCGGGCAAACAAATTTCTTCCACATTAAAATGGCCTTGCTTTCCCCACAAGTAATAGGATAAGCGATTTCAACATCCTCATTGCAGATATCTGAAAGTTAAAAAAAAAACATTTTTTACTGCACTCATTAGGTACCCATTGTTGTTATGATATTGGACAAGTAATCAAAAAACCTATTCAAATCCTATTATAGAGCTAGATCTGCATAGCAATCAATTTATTAGTGATTTAGTTGATTTCAGAAATGGACTGTGAATAAATCAGACTGATGAACCAGATGACTTTTATAACAGAATCCCTTTGGGAAGGAAATGTCTATCTTTACCTATTCTGACCTATATGTGGCTTCAGACCTGAAGCAACATGGTTAACTTCGACAAATTACTAAAGTCGCTACCCACCTCCTTATTAAGGCCAAGTAACACTGAAGTAAAAGCTTGCATGGGCAATGACACTCATACCCAGAGGAGTAAACTAGGACAAATTTCTGATAATTATTTCTACCTCCCTTTGGAAAACAACTTAAAATCCTGAACTAATGGCAGGAAGAAAAACGGAATGGAAACAAGTCACTTGGGCATGTGGCACTATTAAACATCAGAACCAATCTAGCACCTTAATCCCACAGTCATGATCTGATCATGATCCCAAAAGTTACACAAAATTTTTTTCAAAAATCTTGGAACATATGCTCAGTTGACAACAGACTAACAGCCAGAGACTGATGATTTCAAGATAAACTAGCCTTGATTAATTTCTCTTCAGTCCTAAATAGCTGATCCTTTAAACTGAGATTATGTCTTTTATCGAGATTGTTTCAATAAATCACTATTCTGAATACCCCTTTGAACATCAACTGGATATCATCCAAAACTGCTGTAAACTATTTTCCAACCAATCTTTCAGTTCCATCCAGTGCAGACATCTACAGCTTTTTGCCCAGTGACCAGTTCAGAGCTTAGTGCTTGCCAAGCCTTATCACACAAATTTTAAAATACACCTTAATAAAATGAGTAGCGAGTGAAGGTTTAACAAAGAAACATTGAACTTTCAGTCTAGACAGCTGAAGGCAGAGCAGCTGATCCAAGCATGATGAAGACACGTAGAGTTCTCCACCAAGTTACAGGACTAGAAGAGGGAACATTGCAGAAACATAATAGAACAATAAAGGCCCAAGGACTGGAATCTGCACAAGAGAACTAAAGCAGGAATAAAAATCAGACATCTCCAAATAAGCACGACATACTTCCAAATACAGCAAAGAAATCATACAGGCATAGAATGATACAGCATAGAACAGGCCCTTTGTTCGAACTCACCCACACTCCTTGCTTACCTGACCCAGTCACTTTTGACTGCATTCCGGCTATAATCGCTGTAGACCTTTCTGATACAAATACCTACCTAAATCTATTTTAAACATTCTAATTGTACTGTTTCTACCACTTCCTCTGGCAGCTTGCTCCATCTACCCCCAACAGCAAATAGAAAAACAACTTCACTACTTTCTTGCTTATTTTGCTCTCATTTCATTCCTCCTTTGCTTTTTGTTTTAAAAAATTCCAGTCCTCAGCCAGTGTGCTATCCTGATTCTGCAATCCCAGTCTACAAAACTGAAAAGCTCTTGGACATGGCCACATCAAGTATATCTAGTTAAGCATGGGTTAAGATGCAGCACAACCAACCTTCTACACTATTACCAAACATCTAGCACAGCACAGCCAAATACACCAATCACTGCTTACTCCATATATAGTACTATTTTAATACATGACATCCAGTGATATTTGAGTGACACTTCCACTGAATGACTGTTGATTGTGTCTTGGGACTCATTGTAGAGCCTTCACAGCTGAATAGGGATAACTTTCACGGTATTAAACTGGCCTGGATTTAAACAATATACTGCTCACGTTTGAGGTGTTGGATTCCAATGTGCCAAATTAATTTAGGTATCAAATTAATTCCTCCTGTACATCCAGGAATCTTTCTTTGACAAAGCAAATATTCTTTACTTGGGGTAAGGGGTACAGGCCAGGAAAAACTGCATTAACTGCTTCTAAATATCTTGCACAAAATATAAATGAAAGCCCACTGTGGCAATGAGCCCCAATAATTTGGTACAGCAATCACCAAGTTCCAGTTTGTCATCTTGGTTGATATGTTGGAGGTAAGGATTCAGTTACCAGCATGCTAAAGTAGAAGGCAAAACAATCAACTCTGCATGTTATTTATCACTTTGCAGGGACTCAGACATAACCAGCAGCACCTGCTACTCTGGGTATCAAATTCAACACTATGTCACATTCATGAATGTAAAGCAACACCACCTTCTACACCCCCCACAACAATCTGCATTTATACGTTTTCAATCTTAAAACTGCCCACATCACTGTGTAAACATTAGCTGACAAAAAACAGAGGCAGAGGACAAATGAAAATCTTTTTATCAAAACCAACATATATAGCAGCATTTTGACAAGACAACATACAGCAGATAGAAAGTGGAGTACAAGTTACACAGTTCCAAGAAACCAGGAGAGAAAAGTACATATTTAAATGAAGCATTGATTTCTGATAGTCATCCAAGCTACTCTTTTGAACTACAGTCTTATCTTACAAATTCCCCATGTCCTCTTTCATGGGGACTTTCAAGCCAACTTACTACTCCTTAGACGAGAGAGGGAACTTCAGATGCAAGGAGAGGAAATGCCTTCAATCTGAACCAGTGCCTGATGCGCGTGTGCACACACACACACTTAGTGATTCAATAAAACCACCCAGTCAGAACCCTATTTTTCTTTGTGTAAAGTGGAAGACTTCCCATTTTTGTGTACTCAGATATTCCATCTGCCACGTTCTCACCCACTCACTTAAACTTAAAATATTAAATATATTAGTTATTTCAAATAATTGCAAAACACTTTTCCCCACTATTAATCAGACTCATACTTATAGGTACTTCTTTCCAACATTACTGTGCTATATTGTGATTCACGTAATTGCAGCATCACATACAATGACTGTTCTACAGGCAATAAATACCCTGTGGCACACTTATGTTGCAGGACAGAGCTTTGGCCAGCTAGCACTGAGCACTATAAACAAACACATAAGTCATTCATATTCTTTCTAGTTGGAGATCCCAGATGATTATAAGTGCCACAAACACTGATTTTGCTTCACTGACCTATGGGGACAAAGTCCATGTGTAATAGCTTGTCTCAATTCTTCAGGTAGAATCAGAAAGCCCCAGGAGTCAAATCTGGGTCTTTTACATGACTCATTCTACACTGGCCCTACTATATAAAAAAACACTACCCAATAAGGGACAAAATAAAGGAAATATGTAGTCAGAATTATAAAAACTTTTAAAATAAAATATAAAATCAGGATTCACTTAAATTCCTTCTCCTTTTAATTTCTCAACCTTTTCGTTCCTTCTCAATCACATAGAGCAGTGCCTGAGCACACAGTTTCTGCACTGGTTTGGTCTATTGCCCAACGTGACAGCCTGGTCACCTCACACTGACATGCTGTCCAGATGCCAGCCATATTGATGGACTGTGCACCTTACAAGCAACATCAGTGACTTAAGCGGTTAGTTTGAAGTAATGAGTGAAGGTTCATTTAGAACTAGAGCATCATTAGCAGTTATACACCTATAAACACTGGATAGATTGTGTGCCAGTTATTAATAGACAATAGGTGCAGAAGTAGACCATTCGGCCCTTCGAGCCTGCACCGCCATTTTGAGATCATGGCTGATCAACTACTATCAATACCCGGTTCCTGCCTTGTTCCCATATCCCTTGATTCCCCTATCCATAAGATACCTATCTAGCTCCTTCTTGAAAGCATCCAGAGAATTGGCCTCCACTACCTTCCGAGGCAGTGCATTCTAGACCCCCACAACTCTCTGGGAGAAGTTTTTCCTTAACTCTGTCCTAAATAACCTACCCCTTATTCTCAAACCATGCCCTCTGGTACTGGACTCTCCCAGCATCTGGAACATATTTCCTGCCTCTATCTTGTCCAATCCCTTAATAATCTTATATGTTTCAATCAGATCCCCTCTCAATCTCCTTAATTCCAGCGTGTACAAGCCCAGTCTCTCTAACCTCTCTGTGTAAGACAGTCCAGACATCCCAGGAATTAACCTCGTGAATCTACGCTGCACTTCCTCTACAGCCAGGATGTCCTTCCTTAACCCTGGAGACCAAAACTGTACACAATACTCCAGGTGTGGTCTCACCAGGGCCCTGTACAAATGCAAAAGGATTTCCTTGCTCTTGTACTCAATTCCCTTTGTAATAAAGGCCAACATTCCATTAGCCTTCTTCACTGCCTGCTGTACTTGCTCATTCACCTTCAGTGACCGATGAACAAGGACTCCTAGATCTCTTTGTATTTCTCCCTTACCTAACTCTACACCGTTCAGATAATAATCTGCCTCCCTGTTCTTACTCCCAAAGTGGATAACCTCACACTTATTCACATTAAACGTCATCTGCCAAGTATCTGCCCACTCACCCAGCCTATCCAAGTCACCCTGAATTCTCCTAACATCCTCATCACATGTCACACTGCCACCCAGCTTAGTATCATCAGCAAATTTGCTGATTTTATTTTCAATGCCTTCATCCAAATCGTTGACGTAAATTGTAAACAGCTGTGGTCCCAATACCAAGCCCTGTGGCACCCCACTAGTCACCACCTGCCATTCCGAGAAACACCCATTCACCGCTACCCTTTGCTTTCTATCTGCCAACCAGTTTTCTATCCATGTCAATGTCTTCCCCCCGATGCCCTAAGCTTTGATTTTACCCACCAATCTCCTATGTGGGACCTTATCAAATGCCTTCTGAAAATCGAGGTACACTACATCCACTGGATCTCCCCCGTCTAACTTCCTGGTTACATACTCGAAAAACTCCAACAGATTAGTCAAGCATGATTTACCCCTGGTAAATTCATGCTGGCTCGGCCCAATCCTATCACTGCTATCTAGATATGCCACTATTTCATCCTTAATAATGGACTCTAGCATTTTTCCCACCACCGATGTCAGGCTGACAGGTCGATAGTTCTCTGTTTTCTCCCTCCCTCCTTTCTTAAAAAGTGGGATAACATTAGCCTTTCTCCAATCCTCAGGAACTGATCCTGAATCTAAAGAACATTAGAAAATGATTACCAATGCATCCGCAATTTCCAGGGCCACCTCCTTTAGTAACCTAGGATGCAGACCGTCTGGACCTGGGGATTTGTCAGCCTTCAGTCCCATCAGTCTTCTCATCACCGTTTCCTTCCTAATGTCAATCTGTTTCATTTCCTCTGTTACCCTATGTCCTTGGCCCATCCATACATCTGGGAGATTGCTTGTGTCTTCCTTAGTGAAAATAGATCTAAAGTACTTATTAAATTCTTCTGCCATTTCTCTGTTTCCCATAACAATTTCACCCAATTCATTCTTCAAGGGCTCAACATTGTTTTTAACTATCTTCTTTCTCTTCACATACCTAAAAAAGCTTTTGCTATCTTCCTTTATATTCCTGGCTAGCTTGCGTTCGTACCTCATTTTTTCTCCCTGTATTGTCTTTTTAGTTAAGTTCTGTTGTTCCTCAAAATCTTCCCAATCATCTGTCCTCCCACTCACCTTAGCTCTGTCATATTTCCTTTTTTTTAATGCTATGCAGTCTCTGACTTCCTTTGTCAACCACTGTGGCCCCTTTCCCCCCTTTGAATCCTTCCTTCTCTGGGGGATGAACTGATTTTGCACCTTGTGCATTATTCCCAAGAATACCTGCCATTGCTGTTCCACTGTCTTTTCTGCTAGGCTATCCGTCTAGTCAACTTCGGCCAGCTCCTCCCTCATGGCTCCATAGTTTCCCCTGTTCAACTGCAACACTGACACCTCCGAGCTGCCCTTATCCTTCTCAAATTGCAGACAAAAACTTATCATATTATGATCACTACCTCCTAATGGCTCCTTTACTGCAAGATCGCTTATCAAATCCTGTTCATTACATAACACTAAATCCAGAATAGCCTTGTCCCTGGTGGGCTCTCGTACAAGCTGTTCCAAGAATGCATCCCGTAGGCACTCTGCAAACTCCCTATCCTGTGGTCCAGCACCAACCTGATTCTCCCAGTTCACCTGCATGTTGAAATCCCCCATAACTACTGCAACATTACCTTTGCCACATGCCAATGTTAACTCCCTATTCAACTTGCACCCAATATCCATGCTACTGTTTGGTGGCCTGTAGACAACACCCATTTGGGTCCTTTTGCCCTTACTATTCCTCAGTTCTATCCACACAGACTCTACTTCTCCTGACCCTATGTCCCCCACCTTGCAAAGGACTGAATCTCATTCCTCACCAACAGGGCCACCCCACCCCCTCTGCCCACATTTCTGTCCCTATGATAGCAGGGATAAAAGGGAGTAGAGCAAAAAGCTAGGCTATGGACTTTCTGGTCTATAAGCTTTTCTACTTTACAGATTGAACAAATCATCTCTATTTAAGATAAAAGCAGGTTTAAATGTTTTCTCAAAGTAACTGTGGAAATCCTTTCCCTGTCAACACCATGAACTTCCATCAACTTTGAAACAAGACAGTAGCCAAACCACCTTACATTAGCCAGTTTAAAACTCAGTCTTCTAATGCTGTAGATCAGAGAATAAAACACTTAGGAGATTTGTCTCCAGCATTCAGATCTAAGATTTGCATATTTACTCTGCATTGTTTCAATGAACTTGAACAGAAAAGAGACATTTAGACCGTGCGTGTAATGATGTACAATTATTGCTAAGATGTAGGAAAAATAGCCTTTCATTTGCACATCGCCAGGCTCCATACACAGTAATGAAATAATGACCAGATCACTCATTTTACTGATGACGGTTAAAGGAAAATATTATTTTTCAATTAATTCATCTGTCTAAATATTTCTCTTTTTCAAATTTCTGCCGAGATGCCTTTTACGCTTGCAAGGACAAAGTCGCTGTTACTCAGCACATCTGAAAGAACACAGAACAGTACAGCACAGCAGAGGCCCTTCAGGCCACAATGTTGTGCTCCGCTATAGAAGCCTATGCCACAACCAATCTAACCCATCCCTCCTACAGTTCACAACCCTCCATTCACCCAGAACAGTCTTTTAAATGTTCTTAACGTATAGTACTGTGCAAAAGTCTTAGCACACAAGTATAGCTAGGGCACCTAAGACTTTGGTACAGTAGTGCAGTAATTTTATGTAATGCATTATGCTGCTGCAAAAAATCAAATATCATGACATACGTGAGGGATAAGTCTGATTTTAATATGGGCCTCTATTGTGGACTGAGAATGGAAAGGGGCATGGAGAGGGGAGGGAGCAGATGCACCAGAGAAACATTCTGAAATGATCATAAACCAATTGTTTGTAATCAAATGACCTTGCCTGGTGTTTCAGGGCTGGGTGTGTCTGCACCTGCAGCCCCCCTTGCCCCTGGCACTCCTCCTCAGCCACCTGTCCCACACCCCTCCTGCGGCACTCCACCCTTAATCCAACATCTTTTGTTCCTTTTACAAAATGCATTATCATACATTTCCCAACACTAAATTCCATTGTAACTTTTTTGCCAATTCTTCCAACTTACCTAAGCCCTGCTGCAATTGCAGTGCATCCTCAGCATTACCCACCCCTCCACCTATATTCACATTATCCACAAACTTTGCCATAAGCCATCAATTTCATTATCTAAATTATTGACAATGTTAAAAGTAGTAGTCCCCATATTGACCCCCGAGAAACACCACTAGTCACTGGCAGCCAACCAGAAAAGGCCACCTTTATTCCCAATTGCTGCCTCCTGCCTGTCAGCCATTCCTCTATCTATGCCAGTATCTTTTCTGTAACGCCACAGGATTTTATCTTGTTAAGCAGCCTCATGTGTGGCACCTTATCAAATGCTTTCTGAAAATCCAAATAAATGACATCCACTGCCTCTCCTTTGTCCACCCTGCTTCCTCGAAGAACTCTTAACAGATTTGTCAGGCAAGATTTCCCTTTACAAAAACCATAATGACTTTGACTTATTTTATCATTAGTCTCCAAGTACCCCAAAACCTCATCCTTAGTAATAGACTCCAACACTTTCCCAACCATTGAGGTTAGGCTAACTGGCTAATTCATGAGCACCAGCAGCTGAAATTCGATGTTCAAGGGCCAAAGATTTGAAATTGCCCATCTAATGTAATGAATAAACATTTGAAAGTGTGAGGGGAAATGGTTAAATACAAAGAGAGATTCAGTGAAGAGCCAGGTTGTTTAGTGAAAGAGCTGGTATGGTCTCAGTAGTATGAATGAATCATTTCTGTGCTTCAGTATTCTCATAATTGAAGCTTCACCCAAAGTCAGTGAAAAACATGCTGTTATTTATTACAGAACGTCTACACAGATTCTTGTTGATAGAGCACCTCATCAACACAGGGAGGAGCCAACAGCCCCTTGGTCATTGAATAAGATCACGACAGTTCCTGGACCTCATCTGCGTTCTAACCAAACCCACATATGTCCTATTGATTTACAGACCTCAATTTTGGATAAAGCAACAACAGAGCATCAAAGCCCTCTGAGATTTATAACACTAAGAAACCTCTCCTCACCTGTCCACACATCACCTTTTTTTTTAAAAAAAAGCAAAGATGACCATACAGCAATCTCAAAAGGACAGCCATAGATAATTTCTTTGTTTTTTTTTTTAAATACAAAGGGGTTCATTTTGAGCACAAGTCCTAACTGCAAACCTACTAACTACAAGAGAGATTGAGTAGATCCAAAGTAATATGCCAGCTAGGAGCATTTTGTTAAACTCAATGAACAAGTGGCACGTTGATTTGCTGAATTTTTTTTCATATTAGGGAGCTGAAACAATTGCCTGACCCCTACTCTCTATCTGATGTCAAAGGCAACAAATAGCGAGATCTAAGAAACAGCACAACTTCATCCAGCCATTAGAGTTTTGCCATGCAACAAATTGAACTTTTGATACATATTATGGTAGGAAACATCTCCTGAAAGGGCCCCTGGAATCTATAAAAGGACAGGTTCTCCCATGAATGATGAAACATCTGTAGAAATCAGAGTATATAATGAAATCACAGAACAAATGCAATTTCACAAATAAACATTCTATGACGTTGGTGCTTGTAATGAAAAAAATCTAGATTTTAAGCATTTACACAGACATAACTAACCCCATCAACATAACTAATACCAGGATAGTAACACTTCAAGCAGAATTTGAAGCAATTTAGGGAAGTTGCAGCGTTTGCTAGAGTTCAAAAAATATTCCGATTCAGATTAGCATATGTACATCAAAATATACAGTGGAATGTGTCATTTGTGTTGATAACCAGCACACCTGAGGATATGCTGGGGGCAGCCCGCAAACCAGCACATCATGGCAACAATGTTCCGAAGAACAGCAGAGGCAGCACAGCAACAAGAGCAAAACAAGCCCTTTTCCCAACCTTTCCATTCACACACCCAGTCAGGCCAACTCAAGGCAAATAGCCTGAGCTACTGAATGACACTACTTAGAAAACTATCACATATTATTCTATATACCTTCAAGATATTATCGGAGGTCAGAGTGTCATTGAAATGTTATTTATTTTGATCCCAACAAATGTTAGGGAAAAACAGCATTCTTCTATCCTCTAAATTCGGTAATTCCCATCTTTTTATCCTTTTTACGTTTACAGGTTACCACCATAACCACTCATACATTTACCTGACAAGGTTAATGAGTTGTTTTAAAAATTGCTGCATTCATAAATTGTTCAACTCAGCATTCAGGGGATATGATACTTGAAGACAAAAGTTATCTCAATGTTTGATTAAATGGAACCCGAAAAAATCCAATTAAAAAATAAAGACCAACCCCAATGTTCAGAGAAAAAAATCATGCGAACAATTAAAACAAAGAAGGAAAAGTTCTCAAACTCTTACCTTCACCATCTGCTAACTTCTGTAAAGTGTGAGTCTCCACAGTAACAACTGAAGCATTGCAGTTCGATTCAGTTCCTTCTTCACACATGCTATTGAAATAATTTCAAATGGGCATTAGAGGCAAAAGAAAGAACTCACTAACTACACAAAGAAAAATAAAAAGCATCTTGGACAGAACATATAGTAGTGCCTCTGGGAATTCTGAGAGAAAAAAATTCTTCAAGTTTGACGTCTATATATTGAATTTATGCTGGTGTGGGCAACAATTAAATTTACTTACTCTTTGTCCAGTTCACACTACTACTGCAGTAAAAGATCTCCAAGTATCCCTGAGAACCAATATGTTAAGCAAACATAAACCCTCACCCTTCAAAATAGAAAAAGATTTAATCTAGCCAAACTTGCAGCAGTCTGAAAAATATATTTCAGATTCTGAAGAACAGTGGAAGTAGTTTTAGTGAAAAATCATTCATGTAATGCAAGACTGAGGATCAATCATAAGATACTGGTATATTATATACAAAATTACTCACATTTGAACAGCATCTCAACACGTAAAACTTCTCTCAATACTATACTGAATGAATTATTTGTGGCTGCATCTCTTGCAGAGAAAGAATTTTGGCTACAGTACCAACTAAGTCCAACTCCATTTTGAAACAGTGCCATGGGAACTTGGATAGTCTTAACATCTGAGAACACAGTTTAAAGTCTGGACTAAAGTACAGCAAGACATTCTATTGCACTCTAATGCTAACCTAGATCGCTAGTGTAAGACTTCAATTTACAGACTTCTGACAGAAGGGATTTCTCCCATTCTCTCAGTCACTTCAATCTTCTTATCCACTAATATATTGATAATGACAGCATTTAAATGACAAATGATGCTGAAATGAGCCTCATCTACCTGAAGAACTTCATCAAACTGTTGAAACTGACCTCTGAAATGCTCTTCATTTTAGGTCATTTTGCTGTGACAGGTCTAAAGGCAAGTCCTTCAGTATCTTAGCAAAATTGTTTCTTAACGTATGTATGGACCATGACAAACACCTTGGCAAGCCTTTGGAATTAATGCATTCAGAAATATCTGTATGCTTCCTGGAAATATTTAATGGACTAGCCAACTTCCATTTATCACCTCCATTTGACCAACTAAGCCTCGAGCACAGAATAAAGCAGAGGGTTTCCATGATGTACTTACAACATCTGTCACATCACAGCTTTGTGTGCTGTTCCTGGTGTCATTTCAGATAATGGCCTGAGATACTGGACAACTCTGATGAGCAGAACAACAAAATTCCACTGTCCCCTTCCAACTTAGATCAAGACAGTATTTCACTGGTCCAGTAAGCTTCTAGATAGCTAATGGTGCCAAGAAATTGTGGGTATATGCTTTAGAGTGGTATCATCAATGGATGGATTAACGTGCATTTATTTGCTCTCAACATAAATAGGGCTCTTAATGTGGAAATAAATGAGGATAATTCAGGGCTATCTATACGGCTATGTATCGATAATAAACAGTCTAACAGGCTTCATTCCATGCTACAAAAAAAGCTTTAAGCAATTTGCAGATGCCATAGCCAATTCCAACTATGCCACTGAAGCTAGTCTTGGATGTTGGCTAAAACAATAAGCATGACCAAGTCAGGCTATTGTTTCAAATAACGTGAAAGGCAGCTCTCCTACTTCAGCTACTCATGAAGAGAATTTTGCAGGACCAAGTGCTCTGGGTATACTCTTGTTGATACTGGATGACCTGCCCAGCTTTTTTGACATTTTGTGATGGGTCTAATAGTCAAGTGGCATGACACAGCCTCTCAGAATCACAATGGTAGGATATTGGACCAGCCGAACAATATCAGATTTCCCTCCCTCAGGAGCATTCACTGACAGCAATATTTTGCATCCCAATCATTTTATAGCGAACAATATTGATTCTAATGTTATTCTAGTAAAGAATTCCCCAACTCTTCTTTCCATGGTCAGGTCTCCAAATTACGGCACTGTAATTGTTTCTGAAGATGACCAGTCAAAATGCAAAAAGTATTGAGTTAGCAATATGGAACTTGATCAGGCATTTCTAATTGCTCCAAGGTAAATGAAATAACAATCAAAGACATATTCATCCAATGTAGAATCAAGGAGGCTGAAGGCATCAGGGGTAATATGGTGAATTGTAAAAGCATGATTTGAACAGAAAGTTCCTGGTCTCAATACATCTAAGTGCTTTTCAGCCAATTAAAACTATTTTCTGCTTGAACTGTAGGGAGTATTGCACAATAGGATAATGAGCAGATCATCTGTTTTGACCAATTAATGGCTGAATGATTTATATTGGCTGACACACAGAATTCACTTGTACATAACTTCCAACAGGTATAGAATTTATTTTTTATTTACACCAGAAGACCTGGACTTAAGGTGGTAATTCCAATTGTGTGTTGTTCTTTCTGAACACCTTAGATCTTGTGCTCAACAGTCCAGAGGAGGGCATCAGCTTTGAATTTTCAACATATAACATTTCAAATATACCTGCATTGTAAATGTTGTACCATATATAGGACTTTAAACATGATTTCAGATTACATTTACCAAATATTAATAAATTTGCTATAAGAATTTAAGCTTGCTTTAAAACATTTAATTTTAGATCATCTGTATTTTATACAGTATTTATAAGTCAGGTTTAGTATATAATGCTTTGCCAATAGAGCTTTAAAAGTTGCATTCAACTACATGTTTGATTTTATATGATTTTACAATTACAGAAACAGGCCATTAACCCCAACTGGTCTGTGTTTATACACCATAGCACCTTGTCCCACCTGACTTCATCCAGCACAAACAACATAACCTGTTCTTTTCTCCCCAAGGTATTCATGCAGCTTTTCCTTAAAAGGATCAGCCAAGAGAACCACCCCAGGAAGTAACTCTTGTTAAAGGGCTTTCTTCTCAACTCCCTATTAGATTTACTAGCGATCAACTTAAACTTACGTAACCCTCTCCCAGAGCATAAGCTCTTCATAATACTGTCCGGAGCACAATATATTTACAGCATATTGTTTAATCTCACATTCTAACTGCAGATTTTAAACAGGAAACAAACTCTTTACAATCTCATTTTAAAATGAGATTTATAATAAGATTTATAATAGGCTATTTTAATAGGTTACTATTGTACTCTTAACTATCAGAATTACATAGCTAATACTTTTTGTATTTACAGTTAAATTTGAATTTGGCTTTAATAATGCTGTTTTCCAGTTTGGATTTCTTCACTACATTTATAATTCAAGTTTTTACATTAATTCATTGCAAAGTTTTCTTCATATTTTAATAAGCTGTTTAGAGTAATGTATAAACGAAAGTATGCAATATAGCCCTGAATGGTCCCAGCCCCAAACATCGACTGCTAATCTGTTAATTTCCACAGATGCTGCCTGACCTGCAGAGCTCCTCCAGCATTTTGTGTATTGCTTTGAAAAATAATAATGAAGCTTATTCTAATATTTAGCTGTTTACATTTCCGTAAATTACGGTAACTTGAAGAACTTTGTTCAAATACACATTCTTCAATCTATTTACATTTATGAACGATTTAGTGATATTTAAAACTATCCTCATGCACTAAAAGTTTCGTATTTCAATGGTTTTTAGTTTATTTTATTTATTCACATACGTATCTATCAATGTATTGAATGTGCGGACTGAGCCGCTGGGCCTGCGGCCCCGCTTACCCGTGCTGCACCGACTGCAGTTGCAGGATGACTTGGGTCTTGTTCTCCTCCGAGCTCTCCCCCTCCAGGCTCGTGGCCTCGGCCGTCACCACCACCACATCCCCGACAGGCACAGCGCTCGCCATTTCCCCCTCTATTTCCGCCCGAAACGACCGACTGCCGACTGCGGGCGAGGCTGCCGGGCCCACCGGCCCACTCGCGGCCTCCGAGCGCCGCTAACCACCGAGAAATCGCCGAGGCCTCACCGTCGCTGTTTCGGCGCTTTTCCGTCACTAACGGCTCCCAGACAGCGCCAAAGACGTGCAAACGTCATCGCGTAGAACGTCAGGATGTGACGTTGGAACCCTCCGCTGCTCCAACCAACTGTGACTACCTTAATCGCCGCCATGTTTATATTGGCGTGAAGTTACTATGGCAGGAATGTACAGTATTTCGATTTTTAGAAATATTTCTGCTCCATTAGCAATTCAAGCTGTGTTTCATGACCTCATAATCTACCTGCTCATGGCCTTATACCTGATTGTCTGTTTGCATTGCACTTTCTGTATAATTTGAACTATATTCTGTTATTGTTTTCTTCTGCACTACCTCAATGTACTGGTGTGCTGAAAAGATCTAACTGGACGGCATGTAAAATAGCGTAGGAAAGAGTTTCTGGAGCCACATAACTTTTGGCCTAATCTCATTTAAAAAATCTAAATATTATTTAAGAAATCCAGGGCGAATCTGCAGGCCATGTAACATGTACAGCAGTGACAATGTTTTAGGATTAATTTATTAGATTTTACCCAAAAATGGAACAAACACATAATTCTATTGAGGAACCCTTGGCCCTACAACCTTCATGCATTGCATGGATTATAGTGCATCTAGATTGGTATTGAATTGGAGAGCCTGGCTGTCTCTGAATTTCCTAACATAGGTTAGAGACAGCAGAACTCTGGTCTTGAAGAGAAGTCAATTTATTTTTGTTTTGATCTGTTGGCGCTGATTGTGAAGGTTTGAAGTTGGTCAGTAAAGAGTCAAAACTGCCATACCGATGGCTCAGATTCCAAAAGAGAAGCTAAAGCACTTCAAATTCCCACGTGCAAATGTTCTGCAAATCATTGAGATTTGAATAAGACTAATAAACTCTTCTCAGGCTTCCAGCCAGATACGGGGATTGATTATAACCAACATTTTGACGACAGCCATCTTCTTCAAGGATGATGCCTGGACATGTCTAGTCCAGTACTTACAGCCCCAGTAGTCCATCCCTCCTGATTGATAGTCCTGATCCAACCAGGTTTCTGCTCTCCCACTTTGCTTACAATCAAATTCCAGTTCCTGCTTAGAGTGAGACCCTTGTCTTTGTTGGAATTCTTTCCCTCCAGTTTTATTTCAATGTTTTCCTCTATGAGGCGATCCCAAAAACCGTTGTCATGGCACAGTGGCATTGTGTTGTCGAAGCCAATCCAATGGCCATTGCAAATCCAAGGTTCTGCTACTGCTAATTTCTCTGGGTAATCCAAACTGATACACCTCCTGTGCACTTTGATACAGGTTCCACTGTGCATCCCAGCTGGCCGATATACACTGCTCTGTATTCATCGGGAATCCTGTAAATGCCAGCCAAACTGAGTTGTAGGTCATCTTTGACCTGCATAAGCTGTGACTTGAGTTTCCTAACAGGCTTGTGGATAGTACTAATCTGGTATTTCTTCAGGCTCCTAGCAATCCTTCCAGAAACTGTGTAAACATCGGGAAGACAGGCGGTAGTGATGGGTTCCTCCTCATTGTTAAGTTTCCTGCTCCTTTTAAGGGCCCGATTGATTTCCTTCACCTTGTAGCCATCCTACAGGAAAGTCGTGTGTAATTGTCTTATTTCCTCAGGAAGACTCTCTGAGTCCGAAATAGTTTTCGCATGGTAAATCAAAGTAGAAGGAACCGCTCTATGTTGGGAGGAGTGACGGTGGCTATTATTGCTGATGTGTAAGTCTGTGTGAGTGGGTTTCTGATCGACGCTAGGGCTGAGGCCACCATCCTGTTTCTGTCATATCAGAATGTTCAGGAACGGGAGGCAACCACAGTATTCTTCTCCATCTCCATTGTAATTTGAATGTTTGGATGTATACTGCTCAGATGGTCATGGAACTGTTGGAGTGCCTGGAGTCCATGAGGCTACACTACGAAAGTGTCGTCGAGGTATCTGAAGAAGCATTTAAGGCGTAAGGGTGATGAACTCTGAGCCCTCTCCATGAAGTCCATGTAGAAATTAGCAATAGCTGATAAGACTGAGAGAATAAGCGCCAGAACATTTGCCTGGCAGCCACTTGCATTCATTTACTCCTGGATATTATTTATGAGACCTAAAAGGTGCATGATTGCTTTGACTGATCCTTATATGATAACTGTGCACAACAGGGGTCACTATTCCACAAGACAATTTAATTTAATGCGGTCTCTCTCTCTCTCTCTCTCTCTCTCTCTCTCTCTCTCTCTCTCTCTCTCTCTCTCGCTCTCTCTCTCTCTCTCTCTCTCTCTCTCTCTCTCTCTCCCTCTCTCTCTCCCTCTCCCTCTCTCTCTCCCTCTTTCTCTCTCTCGTCCTCCTTGTCGCTATCTCTGCCTTATGTAAGCCCACGGCTTATTATCAGCTATATAAAGTGTCTGTAAACTACAGTCATTTATATTTCAAAGCATCTATAGTAAATTGGTATTGAAGTGGGGAAGTCTGGCTGTCTCTGAATTTACTCTCTGTCACACACACACACGCACATATAAACATCATCATTACATGCCGTGTTACATGTGGGTGATCGTGGTCTTGACCATGATTCTGCTTGGCAAATCTTTCTACAGAAGTGCTTTTCCATTGCCAGTGATGGGCTTCGGGGCTTCCACATTTGCCACATGACTTCATATGTTTTATTGGTGAAGATCCTTCCTCTCCTAGGGATGAGATCTTTGAAGCTTCTGATGACATTCCTGTAGTTCAGTGCTTTTATCGGATGGGGCTGCCCAACCCTCCTTCTTTCGCTGCCATTTTGGGACTGTCCATGGCAGAGTTTCCACTATTCCCCTAGCACCACATTGTTTCTCAATCCGCATTCCTTCCGGGACCATGCACGCGCCTGTTGACGGAGCCTCCTTAAGTGGATGAACTTCGTGCATCCCTCATCACTTTAAATTTTGAATTTAAGAATGCCTCATTCCACACCAGCTCCTTAATATCTGCAAAGAGTTGACATTTTAACATTGCCCATGCACTGAGAAACTGTCCTCGAATTGAGGTTGTTCTTTGCGAAAATGAGTGCATGGTTGAGTATGTGTGGGTGAGAGAAAAATGTGGAGGATGTGTGTGTAAGAGAGAGAGAGGAGAACATGTATGTGAAAGTACCACTAAATGTCTGTACATTTGGCTGCCTTGTGTGTTTACACATTCAGTGGTCACTTTATTAAATACAGGAGTCGAGTCTGGTCTGGTCTGGTCTTCATGTGCAGTAGCCCATCCACTTCAAGGTTGGACGTGCTTGTGTTCAGAGATTTTCTTATACACACCACTGTTGTAACACATGTTATTTTGAGTTACTGTTGCCCTCCTGTCAGCTTGAATCAGTCTGGCCGTTCTCCTCTGACCTCTCTCGTTAACAAAGTGTTTTTGCCCACGGAACTGCCGTTCACTGGATTTTTATTTTGTGTTTTGCACCACTCTATCTAAACTCCAGTCTGATGTGCGTGGAAATTGCAAGAGATCAGCAATTTCTGAGATAATCAAATCACCCTGTCTGGCACTGTAGAAGAACGGGTAAGTACGGGGAGTATGTGTGTCCAAGAGAGAGGGAGAGAGAATTTGAATATCAGAGTTTCTATACATATGGGTGCCATGTCCATTTATGTATAACTGATGGAAAGATCGTGTATTTATTTATGGTTGAATGTACTTTGTATGAGTGTGAGACACATCTGATGTAGATTAACTGTCTCATCCATCTGCAATGCAAACACAGACTGATGTCTGTATAAGTGAGTTTCCTTTACGTAATCCACTTTTAATTGTTCCTTTTCTCTCCCAGTAATGATTTCCTTAGATGCGGACATCCCCGCAGACTCTCCAGATCATGTCTGAATTGTAACTGATAAAATGAGAATGCAGGAAATCCATTGCAGATTATTGGCTTCACCCCTGTACGTAGTGTCACTTTATGGACATACAATATAAGCTAATATCATGAATTTATATTTATTGAGTTTTATTATATTTTTATGCCCATTTCATTCTTCTTTATACTAACTCCACCACTACTTTATTGCTTGTGTCACCTTATGTACAGCTTAGCGTCACTTTATGGACGTACAATCAATCATATATATATAAACTATCTTTTGTATTTATATTTATTATTGTTATTTATGTTCTCTATCTTTTGTGTGTTTTTTTCGTGCTGCATCAGATCTGGAGTAACAATCAATTCATCCCCCTTTACACTCATGTACTGACAAATGAAGATATGCAATCTGTAAATTCATCTGATGGAACGGTTAGATACACACACTGTACAGTAGGGGGCAGCAGCTAGTCATTGGGCTGAAATTTGCGAAACCTGTTGGTGTCTGGGTAATCAACCCCTACGATTTTCACACACCCGCTTGGGATTCGACAGTAATTCTCCAGGGGGTCACAATGTTGTCGCTCTCTTCCATGTTCCTTGTATTTTGGAGAGGAAAGTTATGCTGACTGAAACAAAACATGATCTGTTTCTTAACTGGGAAGGAGATAGACAAAAGGTATGCACATCACTTGACCAGTGTAGCATAATGGGGTTATGTGAACCTCTTAGAATGCCAAAGGGATGTTGAAAACAAAACTGATCATCCCTAACATGACTTCAGATGAGATCAGATACTTTAGGATGAATCAAGATTCGAAGGTCAAAAGGTTCACTTATTATCAAAGTATATTACCCTGAAATTCTTTTTCTCCTAATAACCATGAAACCAAGAAAGAAACAAACAGCAGGATGATCATCATCCCACAGATCCCTCCTCCTCAGCTTTAATTGGTGAAATTACAACCTTCTCACCACCAGGGTCCCGCACACTACCTCTGCTTGCTGGAATCCCCCTGGAGACTGCAGAGTGCTGAAACACCCAAATTATCTCCAAACTGCAAATCACAGTCTCCCAACAGTTCCAGAGTCACACTTAAGATGAGAAACAATCTTAAAAGACATAAAAGAAGTGAAATATATGGTTTCATGATCTATCCAGAAGATGTTGACCGAAGGCACCATCTTGACTGGAAGGACAGAGCATTGATGCTAGTGACCAGTTGATATGCAGATCAGAGTGAATACTTGGGCTGTTTTTGATGATCAGTGATATCCATGGCACTGTGGGAGATTGGCCTACCAGATGGCTTGAGAATAGCTAAGCTGATGATTACCATGAGATTTATTTATCACATGTACATAAATATTCAGTAAAATGCTTTGTTTAGTTTAATAACCAACACACCCAAGGACGTGCTGGGGGCAGCCCACAAGTATCGCCACACATTCCGGCGCACACGATGTTATCGAGTCATAAGGTCAAAGAGGCGGATCTCCATTCTGTCACCCAAAGAGAGTGGAAAAGGAAGAGTCAACATTTCAGACTGAGACCATTCATGAAGGTTCTTGGCCTGAAACATCAACACTTTAGTCCTTTCCAGAGATGCTGCCTGACCTGCTGCATTCCGCTAACATTTTGCGTGTGTTACACTGGATTTTCAGCATCTGTAGAATCTTATCTGTTTATATAATCCGTTTATATAAGTTAAGCTACAAGAAAAGTAACAATATTATACCCCAGTGTGACAGTCAACAAATGATGGGTTGATGGATAAACAGGAGTTACTCCATTGCACAGAAGTTTGACGACAATCTCTATCTGCTCGCTCTCCTGTATGTGTCCCTGCACAGCACCTTTCTGGAACAGGACATTCTTCATGAAAAGGCTGTTGGAAACAGAGTACCAGCAAACATAAAACAGCAGAGGCTAAGGTAACCGTGATTGGCAAAGTACACTGGTACATTACTAGAAACGGTCAACCACTGCAGATTTCGTTATTTGGTTGCAAATACTGTGGTATTTCTGCCATTTTTAAATGTTGCCTTTTCTCGATAATAGTCTTTCTAAAGAGCATAGCCAATGTGACAGACCAGTTCCACAAGCATTCATTTACCCTCCAGCACCCAACCCTTGCTTCAGATCTCCAGTATCGGCTTGACCTATGAATAAATCTCCACAGCCTTGTTGTTTTGTAATAACCTTCACAACATCTTTCACATGAGAATTCATTATGCCCATCAGAACTTGTTACTGAAACCATAGCAATAGAATGTGCTGACTTCATAATTAGTTAGCCCTTCATGACAGAACATTCTGATTTTATTTCAAAGATAATACAGTGGATTCTGGTTAATCAGAGCACTTACTTTTTTGGGCCAACTCTTAAAGAACAAAAACTAATTGAAAAAATATCCAGGATTCCCTTCATTTATTTGGGACAATATGCTGCTTAATTGGGACAGAAGCCTGTTGCCAAACTGTTTCTAACTAGTATCAGGCACATGTCCATACATGGCCATTGGACACTACAACATGCTGAGAGCAAATGGGTTTCTCTGATTCTATTATGTTTCTGGGATTTACTCAGAATGCCCACAAGAAAATGAATCTCAGCATTGTAATGGTGACATATATATACTTTGATAATAAATTGACTTTGAACTTTAACTTGTGTCAGTTGCATGTGTTTGTCTTCAAAAAGCAGTAATTTCTGTCACTGATAGTTGGCTAGAAATAAGTAGTAAGACAAACCAAAACTGTTTTTGCTCACCCGCGGTTTCAAACTTTATGATTGAAAATGCCAGAAATAGGTGGGAGTGAAAATGAAATGATCTCACTACTTCAATAAGGGGAAAACTCCAAAGAATTGGAAGGTATCAACAATCACCTTGAACGTCACAACAAAAATGAAGATTTGGAGCATGCAATCATCAAAAGCATTGTACGAAGGCAGTCCATTGTCTGCACTATGGGTCTGCACTGATTTTGTTCATTTACAGTCAATCAAGAGAACAAAGCAGTGTACAGTGGATGAATTCCTCTATCGATAACTATTAGGAACTAATACTCAGTTTTATAGTGCTCTAGTAGTACTGATAGTAGTACTAAGAGCAGAGAGGTAATGTTGCAGCTATATAGGACCCTGGTCAGACCCCACTTGGAGTACTGGGCTCAGTTCTGGTCGCTTCACTACAGGAAGGAAGTGGAAACCATAGAAAGGGTGCAGAGGAGATTTACAAGGATAATGCCTGGATTGGGGAGCACGCCTTATGAGAATAGGTTGAGTGAACTCGGCCTTTTCTCCTTGGAGTGACGGAGGATGAGAGGTGACCTGATAGAGGTGTTCAAGATAATGAGAGGCATTGATCGTGTGGATAGTCAGAGGCTTTTCCCCAGGGCTGAAATGGTTAGCACGAGAGGGCATAGTTTTAAGGTGCTTGAAAGTAGATACAGAGAGATGTTAGGGGTAAGTTTTTTACGCAGAGAGTGGTGAGCGCGTGGAGTGGGCTGCCGGCAGCAGCGTTGAGGCATAAACAATAGGATCTTTTAAGAGACTCCTGGGTGACTACATGGACCTTAGAAAAATAGAGGGCAATGGGTAACCCTAGGTAATTTCGAAGGTAGGGACATGTTTGGCACAGCTTTGTGGGCCGAAGGGCCTGTATTGTGCTGTAGGTTTTCTATGTTTCTAATTTATTCTGTTTTTCACTTAACTACATAATTTGATACTTATTTTATCTTTTTTATACCTGTTAACTATTTCATGAAGCTTCGGCTAATTGGGCCAGCTGCTTAGTTGAGCCCAATGAGTCCCAATTAACTGGAATCCACTGTGTTTGTAAGTGCTCAAATGTAAGCCTGAATTACATGGAATTCTTTGCCTGCAAATTCAATCCAATCAAATAAAACTGTGTAGTTTTTTGAATAAGTATCATGAAATATTTTAATGTCTTCCTTCGTAGTGTATATCTGCATACTTTTATTCTTTTTCCATCTCAAGACCAACTGCGGTAAATACTTAGATGTTCTTTGATAACTTGACTAACAACCTGTTTTTCATTAAGAGCCATGGAGGCAAACCTGCATTGGCTACTCAACCACAAAGAGCATTACAGCCTGTGCCTTGTTCCTGCTTTCTGACGATACAGGTCAGGGCATCAGGATCAATTACATGCCCTATTGACTCTCCGGGCTATAACCCATTAACTGGACTGGTCAGAAATCAAGGCTGATTCTATCCAAAGCATAGATCAGTTCCTGGCTAGGTGGCCTGTTCACAACTAGAACCATGCTTGAAGGTTGAAAGAATATATTGCTTTCTATACTTCTGGTCATTTCTCTTGTTTCCCAGTGTCCATTCTGGCTCCCTTCTTCTGCTTCTCTTCTCCTCACCTGCCCTCTGGTGCCTCTCCTTCCCTTTCTCCCATCGCCTATTCTCCTCTCCTATCAGATTCCTTCTTCTTCAGCCCTTTACCTTTCCCACCCATCATCTCCCAGCTTCTCACTTCATCCTCCTCCCTCCCCCTCCCCCACCCCCACCTACCTACCGCCTCGCCTCATCTGGCTTCACCTATCACCTTCCAGCTTGTACTTCTTTCCCCCCCACCCCCTTGTTCTGGCTTCTTCCCCCCTTCCTTTCCAGTGCCGATGAAGCATCTCGGCTGTTTATTCCTTTCCGTAGATGCTGCCTGACCTGCTGAGTTCCTCCAGCATTGTGCGTTATTCTTGCTTTCTATACAGTCAGTCAGTCAGTCAGGAGGGCGTGTCTTATGCTCCCTAATGAGGAAAGTGATTTTGCTTTCTATTAGATACTGGTCACAAGACTAAATGCACATACAGAACAAAGCTTTGGAAGCAGAAGTCAGTGCTCAAGATTTTCAGCCCCGTTATACACGAACTGCTTTGTCTCAACAATAGCAAAAATTTCAGGTATGAAAAGAAGAGTGAATGTTTGGCATAACTCTATTGAAAGCTTTCAGCTGCATGTTGTGCAGGTGTCTCAGGTGTAGCCGTTGTGTTTACCAAATTCAGCCTGTGATTGTTCCCGGAAACCAAGTAAAATGCAAGGTTGAGATATTACAAAGGTGACGCTGATGGAAGATGGGGTGAGAGAGAGCAGCAGAGTAATGGAGTGACAAAGATTATGAGTGTGAGGGAAGAGGGCATTGCTAAGCTGAAGAGGGGGGAGAGAGGGAGTGATGGACTGTAGAATAGGGGAGAGGAGATCAAAAGGAGGGGGAACTTGCAGGTGAAAATATACGAGGTTGAAATGAGAAAGCAGGAATGAGAAGAGGGAAAATACAGATATGGAAAATGTAAAGTTGAATTTGAGAACGTACAGAGAGAGGAAGGAGTGTGGAAATTACATCAAGGGTTGACATATCATTAAAGACACCGGTTAATTTTGGTTAAAAATGAGCAGTACAACAGAGATTTGAATAAAGTTTGGACAACAAAATTTGGAAATTTATGACAATCTGGAATCTAAATCAGGACTAGCCAGTCATAGAGCTTCCAGTGACAGCCATTTGAGTGAAATTTGTACAGATTAGTCACCACAATATGTAATATGTGATGTGGTCAAGTCTGGGCTTCATGCATGTTGCTCATTGACACCAATTAAATTTAATCTCCTCAAATATTTTAACTGGTCCAGAGATTGATTCCTGTTTATTTTGTGCTCTCTTCCATCTTGCCCCTTCTCTCACTCTGTGTGGGCCAGGGATTGTAAGTGACCTCTGTAGGCACAGACCATTCATGTGAAACGCCTAGCAAGGTGTGACGACCAAATACTCAAAGGCTTATCTCAAGGCCACAAAGCCATGTCGTCCAAATTCATCCACCGTGACCTCCTGATGTCACAATTTACCTGTTCATGGTCCTTCCATTTCAGCTGCCTCACTGCTCTGCACTTTCTACGTAACTGTAACCCTAAATGAAACACTGAGGCGGAGAATGTGGGCCTGCGCAGGCTGCTGCAGGCTTTGTGTCTGAGGACTCACTTTCATTCGAAATGCAATTTGCTTACCTTTATTGCTTGCACGTTTTGGAGTTTTCTCTGCACATTAGTGGTTTTTCGGTCTTTCTATAATGGGTTCTTTTGTGTTTCTTTGTTTTGTGGCTGCCTGTAAGGAGATGAATCTCAAAGTTGTATAATGTTCACTTACTTTGATAATAAACTTATTTTAAACTTTGAACCTTGATAACCTGCATTCTGTTACAGTTTTGCCTTTTGTTACCTCGATATACTTATGTTTTGAACGATCTATATGGATGGCATGTAAAAAACAAAGCTTTTTACTGTTTCTCGGTATATGTGAGATACAGTAAAATTAATAATCTGACTAAAGTTCAAGGTTGGCTAAAGGGATGCCCTTGTACTCTGAGGCTGTCTGCTCTGTTTTCCCACTACCGGAAACATCCTCTCCATGTCCATTCTATCTCGGCTTTTCAACATTCAGTAGGTTTCAATACAATCCCCACCCACCCCTCTCATTCTTCTAAACTCTAGTGAGTACAGGCCCAGAACCTTTAAATGCTCCTCCTATATTAACCCTTTCTTTCCTGGGATCATTCTCGTGAACCTCCTCGGGATTATATTTTAGCTCAGTGCCACTGTCCAGCACTAAACTTTTAGCCTTAGGTTGATTTAACATCTAGAGATAAAGTATCTCAATCTGTTTTAGAGACTGAACCTTCACAGTTTTCTTGGGTAGTGAATTCCATACACAGGATAAAACATTAACTTTTCACTTCTGTCTTGATTGTTCCACACCTTCCTCTGGGAAGACACTCCAGTCAAGAGGAAACATTAGCCCCACCACTACTCTGTCAAGCCCCTTAAGAATTTACTTTCATGAGCTCACCTCTTATTCTGCTAAGAGTGCAAGCCTACAATCTTAAGTTCATCATAAGGGATTCCCATCACCAAGGCCATGCTCTCTTCTCACTGCTGCCATCAGGAAGAAGGTACAGGAGCCTCAGGACTCACATCACCAGGTTCAGAAACAGTTATTACCCCTCAACCATCAGGCTCTTGAACCAGAGGGGATAACTTCACTCATATTTACTTGCTCCATCATTGAAATGTTCCCACTGAACTGGACTTACTTTCAAGGACTCTTCATCCCACGTTCTTGATGTTTATTGCCTACTTATTTAACTTATTTATTTATTATTGTTTTGTTTTTCTTTTTGGATTTTCATAGTTTGTTTGCTTGTGCACTTTGGTTGTTGACCATCCTGTTGGATGTGGTCTTTCATGGATTTTATTGTGTTTCTAGAACTTTAGTGTGATTGCCCACATGAGAAGGAATCTCAGATTAGTACGTGGTGACATAAATTTACTTTGAACTTTGAAAGTTATCCTCTGTCAGGTTATCTTCACTTTGCAAAGCAAGTCAACAATGACCAACAGACTGGAGCGATCCAACTCAATGCAAGGTGAAACCCTTTACAGAATTTTACAATTGCCAAGGAAATCTTCACCGGAAGAGGTCAAGGCAGCATACAGGTAAGACTATAAGGGGGCCAATCAGATCTTCCATTCTAAAATTAGATCAAAGTGTTTTTGTATCTTTTCTATTTATTTAATCCTTACCACATTCTTTGGTACTTTTAGATTGTTTTCTGTGCAAATCTACTGATCTCAGTATTCAACTTCCAACTGACCTCTGGCTTTAACAGTGTATTTGGTTGGAGAGTGACCTAGGTCTCAGTGTCATTTTACGTGCGTTTCTTCTGGACTCCTCCAGCAGGTGAAATTGTTTCCTTCCATTGGATGTTGGACAAGTTGGTAAAACAGACACAATACGTCTGTGGATGTCCGGTACATCAAAATCCAGGGCATTCTACTCACGGACATTTCAGAGAAAGGAGCTGAGCTGACAATTGGACAGCATTATGAATAAGAAAGGTTGAGAATATGAGCCAGACACAGACAAATGCAACTGTTTTAGTTGGTCATATTGATTGGTATAGACAAGCTGGATTGAAGGCTATTTCTGTACTGTATTGCACTCTGCTTCAATGGACTCAGACAGAGGGGCTGTACCAACATAGAAGACACATGGAACATAAAACAATACACGCTTTTCAGCCCACAATGTCGTGCTGACCTTTCACTCTGCTCCAAGCTCATTTTGTATGCAAGAAATTAAGGGGTATAGATAGGGTAAATGTAAGCAGGCTTTTTCACTGAGGTTAGCTGGGACTACAACTAAAGGTCATGGTTTAAGAGTGAAAGGTGAAGAGGAACATGAGGAAGAACTTCTTCACTCAGAGGGTCGAGAGAGTGTGGAACGAGCTGCCAGCACAAGTGCTGCGTGCAAGCTCAATTTCAACATTTAAGAGAAGTTTGGATAGGTACATGGATGGTAGGGGTATGGTCCTGATGAAGGTTGATGGGAGTAGGCCGTTTAAATGGGTTGACTTTGACTTGATGGGCTGAAGGGCCTATTTCTGTTCTGTACTTTTCTATGACTCTACGACTCTATCAATCTAGCCCTTCCCTCCTGTAGTGGTTACTTGAAAACAAACCAAAACTGTTCGGAGACTAAGCATGGGGTTTGACATGGTAGTACATGCTATCCATAATAACAAAGTTCCAAAGATCACAACAGTATATTCAATCCTTTAATGAGAAACCAGCAAAGATGAACAATTTTGTAGCGATACAAAACTAATGAAATGAAAACTAGTGATATAATGAAATAAGTGGTCTAAGCGATAGCAATAGCAATCTTAAGGTTTTTAAGCGTTGGTGTTCAACAAAAAAAAAAACAATTCCCCGGCCTACTCCCTGCCTCTAACCAGACTACACTGACCTGAAACAAAGTGTGAATATGTAACTGTACTCTTTTGCTTCTACCGCAACCCAATCCACCCATAGTAACCGCACAACACAAAATACAATACAGGCAGACAGAAAATAGATACTTGGCTCCTACACCTCCCACACAGCTCTCCATTTCTCTTTCATCCACGTGCCTACCTAAGAGCCTTTGAAATGTCCCTAGTTATCTTTCTCTGCCACCAGACCTGGCAGTGCATTCCATGCACTTAACGCTCCGTGTGAAAAAAAATCTATCTTTGACATCCCGCTGTACACCACTCCAATCACATCGATGGCTCCTCCGTTGAGATCGTTAAGAGCACCAAATTTCTTGGTGTTCACCTGGCGGAGAATCTCACCTGGTCCCTCAACACCGGCTCCATAGCCAAGAAAGCTCAGCAGCGTCTCTATTTTCTGCGAAGGCTGAGAAAAGTCCATCTCCCACCCCCCCATCCTCATCACATTCTACAGGGGTTGTATTGAGAGCATCCTGAGCAGCTGCATCACTGCCTAGTTCAGAAATTGCACCATCTCGGATCGCAAGACCCTGCAGCAGATAGTGAGGTCAGCTGAGAAGATCATCGGGGTCTCTCTTCCCACTATTACAGTCATTTACACCACACGCTGCACCCGCAAAGCTAACAGTATTGTGAAGGACTCCATGCACCCCTCACACAAACTCTTCTCTCTCCTGCCATCTGGCAAAAGGTACCGAAGCATTCGGGCTTTCACGACCAGACTGTGCAACAGTTTCTTCCCCCAAGCCATCAGATTCCTCAATACTCAGAGTCTAGACTGACATTTACGTCATTTATTATTATATTGTAATTTGTCCTCTACTGTGCCTATTGTCTTGTTTATTAATTATTGTACTGCCCTGCACTGTTTTGTGCACTTTATGTAGTCCTGTGCTGGTCTGTTATGTTGTTTTTACGTAGTCTAGTGTAGCCTTGTGCTGTCTCACATAGTCTAGTGTAGCCTTCTGCTGTCTAGTGTAGTTTTGTGTTTCATGTAGCACCAGGGTCCTGTAGGAACGTTGTTTCATTTTTACTGTGTACTGTACCAGCAGTTTATGGTCGAAATGACAATAAACTTGACTTGACTTGAATTAAAATGAGCCCCATTGCTGCCCTGGGAGAAAGGTGTGTGCTGTCCACTCTATTTATGCCTCTTATCACCTCTCATCTTCTTTCGCTCTAAAGAGAAAAACCCTAGTGAGGGGAGCGATCAAGCAGAGAGCAGAGGAAGCAGCTATTTTGAGGCACAGGCCTGCAGAGGAAGGAAGGCACCACACTCAGCCACCAGCCAGGCCAGGGGAGGGGTTAGGACTAAAGAAATGACACACTGCAGGCAGAATCTGGCGGAAGGAGTAACATACACAAAATACTGGAGGAACTGAGTTGCTAAGGCCGCATCTGTGGATATGAATAAACAGTCAACCTTTGGGCCGAGACCCTTCTTCAGGAAACCAGAAGGCCTGAAAGGTTGACTGTTTATGTTTTTGCATAGACGCTGCCTGACCTGCTGAGTTCCTTCAGCAGTTTGTGTGTGCTGATAGGAGAAGAGAGTGGACCATGGGAGAAAAGGAAGGAGGAGGGGACCCAGTGGAAGGTGATAGGCAAGTGAGAAGAGGTAGGAGGACAGAGCAGGGAATAGAAGAGGGAAGGGGGGGAGGGAAAATATAAAAAAAAGAAAAAAATGTGAAGGAGTAACTGTGCTGTAAGAATGGCTGGAATAGTTCTTAAATATGTGACACAATTCAAAGTTCAGAAGTTCTAAGTTGAAAGTAAATTTATTTTGAAAGTATGTATATGTTACCATATACCGGCCTGAAATTCATTGTATAACAGGCATTCACAATAGAACAAAGGTTTACAACAGAATCAATAAAAAACTGCATGCCAAGACCGATAACATGCAAAAGAAGATAATCTATGCAAATACAAAAATAAATGTTAAATAAACAAATAAATAATACTGATAAGGTAAGTTCAGTAACTGGAATTAGTTAAGTCGAGCATGTCCCAGGTATTGAAATTTTCTCTGCAATTCAGTGAAGAGCTACCTTCAAGAATTGATCTGTGTGACTGAGTACTGTACTCTAAAAGTGACACATATTACCAACATAACTGATAACAACTTGCACTTATGTGCTGCTTTTGCTTGTGTTTCTATCCCAATAAGATTTGGCTGTAAACTACATAACCAGGAGTGTCTGAACTGAAAGAGGCAGGGAAGCAGTGCGACACAGAGGAAGAGTTCAGTCAGTGGGCTGAGCTGTTGAGGCCTCCATCGGTCAGGATTGACCATCGGCGTGGCGGCCCAGCTGTCCAGCTTGGGCAGTACGATATGGAGAGCAAGCTGTTGCCCACGTAGCAAGCTCCCCTCTCCACGCATCTGATGAACCCAAAGGAACGGCAGAAACTGGTACAGTGGTATCACACGAGTTGCCAGCCAGTGTTGAACTCAACACCGGACTGCCTTAGGGACTCCAGCTGCAGGTCTTCCCCTTGGGGTTTACTTGCAAAACTTTTCCCATGAGTGGGTATAGTCGCAAGGCAGTGCACACTTGAGATTAGACCTTTCCTTCTCCTAGATGAGCTGCCAACCACTGCCGATGAGCCCCATCTGCCTGAAGCGACTGGTTTTAAGGCGCCAGTAACCCACCTTTGCCCCTTGTCCTGTCAATAGAAATGGTTCCACTGGGCTTAGTATCCAAGCCACATGTAAAGACCAGGTGCTAGACTTTGTTGTCAGAGGCTATTTGAGGTACACACCACTGGGAGCATTTAATAGGTAGTTGGAGCTTATCCCCATTACCACCCCCAGCTATTACAGCTTAGGGAACCTGTAGGTGGGCTTAAAGTGTAACAATGCAACTCAGAAGTTAGTGAGCAGCCTATATAGGCAGAGAAAATTTTAAGCACTATAAGAATAGGTCCTTGGTTAGCCAGGGCTCAAAGGTTATGGGGAGAAAGCAGGACAATGCAGTTTAGTTGGACAATAAATAGCCATAATCGAATGGCAGAGCAGACTCAAATGACTGAATGGCCTAATTCTGCTCTTGTGTCTTATGGTAAGGTGAAAAGGTGCAGGGACGGTGAGGCAGAGACAGGGACATGGGACTGGGTGGGGAGCTTAGAGAGAAGGATGCAGAATTTTTAAATCTGGGCTTTTGTGCACCGAGAAGGAAAGCAGATGAATGTAAATGAGGCTCAGGGCATTGGAATTTGGAGTTCAATCCTGGCATCTTCTGTACGTCCTCCTCGTGGAATGTGTGCGCTGGATTCCTCCCAGAATCCAAAGGTATGCCTGTTGGAGGTTAATTGATCATTGTAAATTGTCCAATGATTAGGTTAGAGTTCGATCAGTGTGGCTTGAAGGGCTGGAAGGACTTACTCTGTACGGTATTTCTAAGAATAAGTAAATAAATAATGATGGTACTTGGTACAGAGAGAATCAAAGTGGGGTCTTGGGTGAATCAGCTTTAGATGAAAGGCTGACCAAGGAAGTTGGATTCGTTTAACAAGGAGGATTTGTGCTTTTATCAAAACAATTTGTTTTGGCTGGCTGCTAGTGATTGGTCTGATTGCAATGCAGAAAGCTAGCTCTGAGGTACCATCCAGATAAAAATCCCGATGACCCCACGGCAGCTGAGCATTTCAAGGAAATAAACAGAGCCCACAGGATCCTCTCTGATCGAAGAAAGAAACGTATCTATGACTCGTACGGTTCAGCTGGGCTACACATGGCCTCCATGCTAGGGGAGGATGGGGAGAACTTCATGGCCGCAAGGAACCACTGCTTCATGAAGGTAAGCTACACAATGTGACCTTTCGCCTTCTAACCCTTAAGCTCCTGTCATTGGATGTTTGAGAAATCGCTCACTTCACCCACTTTCCAACGCCATCTGTATGAATTATAAATGGAACAGCCATTTGTTCCCTCCTCCCTGTCCCCTGTACTTGTTTAAAAACAGCAAATAGTTTCTCACAACCTTCTCTAGAGAATCAGTCTTTAATTCCTGGACATCCACATGAGATGACAACCCTGGCTCAGGCCTGTGTTGAATTAGGCCAGGGGTTCCCAACCCTTATTATGCCATGGACCCCCACCTTAACTGAGGATTCTGTGGACCCCAGGTTGGGAACCCCTGTTTTTGGCCTGCAGTATAAATGTGCCTTATTCTTATTCAGGAAGTGTCATGGTCGAGTGAATAAGTCAGCTTGCACATCTATTTTTGTCTCCTTTGTTTTCTGTTCCCTCCTGAACAAGTTAAAGACTGAATGTTGGGTGTCTCTCCTGGACCTCAGCCAATATCCATGAGCAGGCTGAACCAGTGAGGCTTGGTAGGCTTTTCAACAGTATTAGTTTTACAGCCTAACTCATATCTGTCCTTGCCTTAGTGTAACCCGTTGATTTGTTAGCAAACACCTTCCTCTGGACTGCCTGCTCACAACCTTCTCTAGAGAATCAGTCTTTAATTCCTGGACATCCACATGAGATGACAACCCTGGCTCAGGCCTGTGTTGAATTAGGCCAGGGGTTCCCAACCCTTATTATGCCATGGACCCCCACCTTAACTGAGGATTCTGTGGAACTAATCATCTCATTAGTTGTCATCTCATGTGGATGTCCAGGAATTAAAGACTGATGCTCTAGAGAAGGTTGTGAGAAACTATTTGCTGTTTTTAAACAAGTACAGGGGACAGGGAGGAGGGAACAAATGGCTGTTCCATTTATAATTCATACAGATGGCGTTGGAACATCACCGCATAAAGAAATTACTATAAAATCATTGACAGCAACATTGCAGATTCTGAAATCAAATAGAAGTAATCACTGGCCCAAGCAAACCCACCATCAAAGACACATACACCGAGCGGAGCTGGAAAAAGGCCAGTAACATCATGAAGGATCTCAGCCCCCCTGCTCTTGGACCGATAGTCCCACTCCCATCAGGGACAAGGCATCCATGCCAGGACCACCAGACTTAAAAACAGTGACTTTCTCCAAGCTGTAAGGCTGATTAGCCCCTCCACCCACTGACTCACCCCTCCACACCCCCAATCATGATTTCTGAGAGTCACAGTATGTACAGACACTCCTGTGCCTCGGTTCATTTTAAGGACATACAATCAATCCTGGTCTGTGAGCTATCATATGTATAGTGTTGTTGTTCTTTATTTTATTGTGCTTTTGTTCTGTGCTGCATCGGATCCCGAATTACAATTATTTTGTTCTTCTTTACACTTATGTACAGTTTAAACTAGAGATGCAGGGGGATGGGAACCAGAGTGCCAGAACAGATACTGGAGAGGTTGTGGAGACAGAGATGTTGCTAAGACCCCAGTCAAAGTCAGGAATCAAAAGATTGGGTTTGGTGAGGCTGATGTTCTGAATTGTGTATACTTCAGTGGAAGAAGTATTGTATAGGAAAAGCAGATGAGCTCAGGGCATGGATCAACACATGGAATTGTGATATTGTAGTGAAACTTGGCTGCAGGAGAGGCAGGACTGGTAGCTCAAAATTCTGTGGTTCCTTTGTTTTAGACACAATGGAATGGGAGGGATTAAAGGAGAAGGGGTGGTGTTACTACTTAGGGAGAATGTCACAGCAGTGCTCAGTCTGGACAGACCGGATAACTCGAGCAGTGAGGCTTTATGGGTGGAACTGAGCAATAGTTTAGGTATGACTATGTAAAGGGGCTATATTATAGACTACCCAACACGTCATAGGATTTAGAGGAACAAATTTGTAAAGAGATTGCAGACTGTTGCAAGAAACATAAGGTTGTTACAGAAGGTGATTTTAATTTTCCACAGATTGACTGGTCCTGCCATACTGTTAAAAGACTAGTTAGGATAGAGTTTGTCAAATGTGCTCAGAAAAGTTTCATTTATCAGTATGTAGAAGTCCCAATGAGAGAGTGTGCAATCTTTGATCTCCAATTAGGGAACGAAACAGTTCAAGTGACAAACATTTGAATAGGGGAACACTTTGCATCTAGTGTTCACAATGCCATTAGTTTCAAAGTAAGCATGGAAAAGGACAGGTCTGGTCCTCGCTTTGAGATTCTAAATTGGAGAAGGACAATTTTGATGGTATCAGAAGTGATCTGGCAAGTGAGGATTGGGACAGGCTGTTTTCTGGCAGAAGTATACCTGGTAATGGGGAGGCCTTCAAAAGTGAAAATTTTAAGAGTACAAAGCTTGTATGTACCAGTCAGAATAAAAAGGTAAAGGTAACAGGTTTAAGGAATCTTGGTCTTCGAAAGTATTCTAAGGGACCATATATATGAATATTTCGATAGGCAGGGATTGATTTGGGATAGACATCATGGCTTTGTGTGTAGTAGGGCACGTCCAACCAATCTTATAGGGTTTTTTGAGGAAATTACCAGGAAAGTTGACGAAGGCAAGGCAGTGGATATTGTCTTCATGAATGTTAGCAAGGCATTTGACAAGGTCCTGCATGGGAGGTTGGTCAAAAAGGATCAGTTGCTCAGCATTCAACATGAGGTCGTAAATTGGATTAGACATTGGCTTTGTGGAAGAAACCAAAGAGTGGCAGTTGATGGTTGCTTTTCTGACTGGGGCCTGTGACTAGCAGAGTGCCACAGGGATTGGTGCTGGGTCTGTTGTTGTTTGTCATCTGTATCAATGATCTGGATAATTATGTGGTTAACTGGATCAGCAAATTTGCAGATGACACCAAGATTTGGGGTGCAGTGAGGAAGCAAAGAAGACTATCGGAGCTTGCAGAGGGATCTGGACCAGCTGGAAAAATGGGCTGAAAAATGGCAGATGGAGTTTAATGCAGACAAGTGTGAGGTGTTGCACTTTAATAGGACCAACCTAGCTACGTCTTACGCAGTGGATGGTAGGGCATTGAGGAGTGTGGTAGAGGAAAGGGATCTTGGGAATACAGGTCCATAATTCATTGAAAGTGGTGGCACAGATAAATAGGGTCATTAAAAACCTTTTGGCATATTGGCCTTCATAAATCAAAGTACTGTGTACAGGATATGAGATATTATATTGCAGTTGTAAAAGATGTTAGTGAGACCTAATTTGGAGTACTGTGTGCAGTTTTGGTCAGGAGAGATGTAAATAAGGTTGAAAGAGTACAGAGAATACTTACAAGGATGTTACCATGACTGGAGACCTGAGTTGCAAGGGCAGATTGAATAGGTTAGGACTGTATTCTTTAGAACGTTAGAAGACTGAGGTGAGATTTGATAGAGGAGTACAAAATTATGCGGGATATAGATAGAGTAAATGCAAGCAGGCTTTTTCCACTGAGGTTGGGTGGGACTACAACTAGAGGTCATGTGTTAAGAGTGAAAGGTGAAAAGTTTAAGGGAAACATAAGGGAAAACTTCTTCACTCAGGGGGTTGTGGAACCAACTGCCAGTGCAAATGGTGAATCTGAGCTCGATTTCAATGTTTAAGAGAAGTTTGGATAGGTACATGGATGGTTGGGGTATGGAGGGCAATGGTTCAGGTACAGGTCAATGGGAGTAGACAGTTTAAATAGTTCACATTGGATTAGGTGGGCTAAAGGGCCTGTTTCTGTGCTGTACTTTTCCATGACTCTATAAATGACATGAAACAATATTGAATCGTGTTGCCTGACTACTGGGACAGGGCTTTGGGCTATGGAAGCAGAAAATAAAGGTTTGCAGATACGTACGTTCAGCTCCAGTTTAACCTGACTCTAACTGCATGTTGAATTGTTTGCTTATCTTGCAGTTTGTGACCTATTTCTGTGCAATCGTAACGTGCTGTTGTTGCTGCTGCTGCTGTTGTTACTGCTGTGGCAAATGTTTGCGAAAAGATATGCACACAGGTAAGGAACGCCACTGATAATGATGTGTACTAATTAGCCTTACAACTTATTCCAAAAGACTATTGCCCAGACAACCTTAAGCTGGGGGAGGTAGTGGGGATAGAATGCTCCCAATGGTGTGCATCTCAAATAGACTCTGACAGGCCAAGTCCAGCTCCTGGCCTTCACATGTGGCTTAGCTACTAAGCCTGGTGGAACCATTTCAACGACAGGAGAAGGGTCAAAGGCAGGTTACTGATGCCTTAAAACAAACTGCTCCAAGCAGACGGGGCTCATCGGCCACGGTGGGCAGCTCATCTGATCTTGTGCTGCCGGCCATACCCACTCATGGGCAAGGCTTTGGGACTAAACCCTGAGGAAAAGTCCAAAGCTTAAGTCCCTAAGGCAGTCCTAGATTAAGTTCAATGCTGACTGGCAACCCTTGTGACACCACTGGTGCCAAATTGAATCAGTCTCTACCATTCCTTTGGATTCATCAACTGTGTGCAGAGCAGGAGGCTGCTGCATGGGCTATAGCTTGCACTCCATATCGTACTGCCCGAGCTTGCATACAGCTAGGATACAACATCCATGGTTGACCGTGACTAACGGAGAGCCTCAAATGCCCAGAAGTACAATTGTATAGCACCAGATCTGGAATATTGAGTACAGTTTTGATGGCTCTGCCTGTGAAAGAGACACAAGAGATGGAAGGTACTGGAATCTGGAACTACAAAGAAAATTCTGGTGGAAATTAGTAAGCATCTATGGAGGGAAATGGACAGTTGACGTTTCATGTCGAGACCCCTCAATTGACTGTCCATTTCCCTCCACGGCTACTCCAGACCCATTGAATTCCTTCAGCATTTTGCATGGTACCTATAAAGAAATGCTTTCTGTAATAAGAGTAGAGAAAAGATGAGAAGAGGTTCATAGGATAGCTACCTAGTCTTTTGTGTCTGGAAAAATGAGAGGTAACCTCATTGAAAGATCCAAAGTTCTTGGAGGGTGTGGCATGTATATAGAACAAGCTGCTGGGGAAGCTGAAGAGGCTTGTATAACCACGATGTTTAAAAGACATTTACAGACAATAGACAATAGGTGCAGAAGTAGACCATTCAGCCCTTCGAGCCTGCACCGCCATTTTGAGATCATGGCTGATCAATTCCTATCAATACCCAGTTCCTGCCTTGTCCCCATATCCCTTGATTCCCCTATCCATAAGATACCTATCTAGCTCCTTCTTGAAAGCATCCAGAGAATTGGCCTCCACTACCTTCCGAGGCAGTGCATTCCAGACCCCCACAACTCTCTGGGAGAAGAAGTTTTTCCTTAACTCTGTCCTAAATGACCTACCCCTTATTCTCAAACCATGCCCTCTGGTACTGGACTCTCCCAGCATCTGGAACATATTTCCTGCCTCTATCTTGTCCAATCCCTTAATAATCTTATATGTTGCAATCAGATCCCCTCTCAATCTCCTTAATTCCAGCGTGTACAAGCCCAGTCTCTCTAACCTCTCTGCGTAAGACAGTCCAGACATCCCAGGAATTAACCTCGTGAATCTACGCTGCACTTCCTCTACAGCCAGGATGTCCTTCCTTAACCCTGGAGACCAAAACTGTACACAATACTCCAGGTGTGGTCTCACCAGGGCTCTGTACAAATGCAAGAGGATTTCCTTGCTCTTGTACTCAATTCCCTTTGTAATAAAGGCCAACATTCCATTAGCCTTCTTCACTGCCTGCTGCACTTGCTCATTCACCTTCAGTGACTGATGAACAAGGACTCCGAGATCTCTTTGTATTACTCCCTTACCCAACTCTATACCGTTCAGATAATAATCTGCCTTCCTGTTCTTACTCCCAAAGTGGATAACCTCACACTTATTCACATTAAACACCATCTGCCAAGTATCTGCCCACTCACCCAGCCTATCCAAGTCACCCTGAATCCTCCTAACATCCTCATCACATGTCACACTGCCACCCAGCTTAGTATCATCAGCAAATTTGCTGATGTTATTTTCTATGCCTTCATCCAAATCGTTAACGTAAATCGTAAACAGCTGTGGTCCCAATACTGAGCCCTGTGGCACCCCATTAGTCACCACCTGCCATTCTGAGAAACACCCATTCACTGCTACCCTTTGCTTTCTATCTGCCAACCAGTTTTCTATCCATGTCAATGCCTTTCCCCCGATGCCCTGAGCTTTGATTTTACCCACCAATCTTCTATGTGGGACCTTATCAAATGCCTTCTGAAAATCGAGGTACATTACATCCACTGGATCTCCCCTGTCTAACTTCCTGGTTACATCCTCGAAAAACTCCAACAGATTAGTCAAGCATGATTTACCCTTGGTAAATCCATGCTGGCTCAGCCCAATCCTATCACTGCTATCTAGATATGCCACTATTTCATCCTTAATAATGGACTCTAGCATCTTTCCCACCACCGATGTCAGGCTGACAGGTTGATAGTTCTCTGTTTTCTCCCTCCCTCCTTTCTTAAAAAGTGGGATAACATTAGCCATTCTCCAATCCTCAGGAACTGATCCTGAATCTAAGGAACATTGGAAAATGATTACCAATGCATCCGCAATTTCCAGGGCCACCTCCTTTAGTACCCTAGGGTGCAGACCATCTGGACCTGGGGATTTGTCAGCCTTCAGTCCCATCAGTCTTCTCATCACCGTTTCCTTCCGAATGTCAATCTGTTTCATTTCCTCTGTTACCCTATGTCCTTGGCCCATCCATACATCTGGGAGATTGCTTGTGTCTTCCTTAGTGAAAACAGATCTAAAGTACTCATTAAATTCTTCTGCCATTTCTCTGTTTCCCATAACAATTTCACCCAATTCATTCTTCAAGGGCCCAACATTGTTCTTAACTATCTTCTTTCTCTTCACATACCTAAAAAAGCTTTTGCTATCTTCCTTTATATTCCTGGCTAGCTTGCGTTCATACCTCATTTTTTCTCCCCGTATTGTCTTTTTAGTTAAGTTCTGTTGTTCCTTAAAATCTTCCCAATCATCTGTCCTCCCACTCACCTTAGCTCTGTCATACCTCCTTTTTTTTTAAAATGCTATGCAATCTCTGACTTCCTTTGTCAACCACTGTGGCCCCTTTCCCCCCTTTGAATCCTTCCTTCTCTGGGGGATGAACTGATTTTGCACCTTGTGCATTATTCCCAAGAATACCTGCCATTGCTGTTCCACTGTCTTTTCTGCTAGGCTATCCGTCTAGTCAACTTTGGCCAGCTCCTCCCTCATGGCTCCATAGTTTCCCCTGTTCAACTGCAACACTGACACCTCCGAGCTGCCCTTATCCTTCTCAAATTGCAGACAAAAACTTATCATATTATGATCACTACCTCCTAATGGCTCCTTTACTGCAAGATCGCTTATCAAATCCTGTTCATTACATAACACTAAATCCAGAATAGCCTTGTCCCTGGTGGGCTCTCGTACAAGCTGTTCCAAGAATGCATCCCGTAGGCACTTTACAAACTCCCTATCCTGTGGTCCAGCACCAACCTGATTCTCCCAGTTCACCTGCATGTTGAAATCCCCCATAACTACTGCGACATTACCTTTGCCACATGCCAATGTTAACTCCCTATTCAACTTGCACCCAATATCCATGCTACTGTTTGGTGGCCTGTAGACAACACCCATTTGGGTCCTTTTGCCCTTACTGTTCCTCAGTTTTATCCACACAGACTCTACTTCTCCTGATCCTATGTTCCCCCTTGCAAAGGACTGAATCTCATTCCTCACCAACAGGGCCACTCCACCCCCTCTGCCCACATTTCTGTCCCTACGATAGCACGTATACCCTTGTACATTCATTTCCCAGGTCTGATCTCCCTGCAGCCATGTCTCTGTTATCCCAACAACATCATAGTTACCCATTCGCACCTGGGCTTCAAGCTCATCTGCCTTATTCCTGACACTTCGTGCATTCAGATATAGAATTTTTAACCCATTTCTCCTCTCTCTGTTTGAATCGCTGCCTATTGTGCTTAACCCTGCTCCCCGAACTCCCATTGGGCTATACGCCCCTAGAATTTTGTTGTCCTTCCTACATTTACTTATTCTTTCAACACATTTAACTCCATGTTCCGACAGACCATCCCTCTGTACACAAGTCCTCCTTATCACTTGTTCCGCCCCACCTTCCTCTACTACATACTTAATATTCCGGAACCGTGTAGTCCCCACCTGTCCTTTATTCTTCCTCTCGCTATCCTCTCTCACATTCTGGATCCCCACCCCCTGCAAATTTAGTTTAAACCCCCCCCCAAGAAGCTCTAGCAAACTCCCCTGCAAGAATGTTAGTACCGCTCCAGTTCAGGTGTAAACCGTCCCTTCGGAACAGATCCCACCTTCCCTGGAACAAGGCCCAATTATCTACAAACCTGAAGCCCTCCCTCCTGCACCATCCTCTCAGCCATGTATTAATCTTTATAATCCTCCTGTTCCTTGCCTCACTCACACGTGGCACAGGTAGCAATCCTGAGATTGTTACCCTGGAGGTCCTGCTCTTCAGCTTTGCACCTAACTCCCTGAACTCCCTACGCAGGACCCCCTTACTCATCCTACCCACGTCATTGGTCCCTACATGGACCACAACATCTGGATTCTTGCCCTCCCTCTCAAGAATAACCTGCACCCGATCTGAGATGTCTCGGACCCCGGCACCAGGGAAGCAACATACCATCCGAGACTCCCGATCTTCCCCACAAAATCTCCTATCCGCCCCCCTGACTATAGAATCCCCTATCACTACTGCTCCCTTCTCTTCCCTCCTCCCCTTCCTAGTCGCGGGTCCAACCTCAGTGCCAGAGACAGGACCACTGCAGCTTGTTCCTGGTAGGTCATCCCCACCAACAGTGTCCAAAACGGTATACTTATTGTTGATGGGAACGGCCACAGGGCTGCTCTTCTCTCTCTGTCTGCTCCCCCTGCCTCTCTTGACTGTCACCCATTTGCCTACCTCCTTTCTTTTCGGTGTGTCTGCCTACCGATAACTTTTATCTATCTCTGCTTCCCGAATGATCCGTAGTTCATCCAGCTCCTGCTCCAATTCCCTAACTCGGTCTGATAGGAGCTGCAGCTGGATGCACCTATTGCAGGTGTGGTCATCAAGAACAACTGTGTTGACCCTGACCTCCCACATACTGCATACGGAGCACACCACTGCTCTAACCGTCTCCCCCATTACCTGATCCCAGATTAGTCAGAATAAATGAAAAGCAGGCTTCTTGCCGAAGTCCTCTTGCGCTGAAGCCCGCTGAGCCAAAGCCCAGCACTCTGCTCCTGCGCACTCCGCTGCCCGCACCGACGCTGCCCGCTCCTGAAAGTGGGTCGCTTTTTAAAGCCCGCGCTCACCGCTGACATCACCTGCGCTTGTGCAGCTTTACCTTCCTCCTCAGGTATTCTCCAGGTACATGAGCAGAAAATGCTTAGAGCAGGGGTTGGATCTCAATTTGGGGTCCATGGACTGTTTGCTTAATGGTATTGTCTATTAGCATAAAAATGGTTGGGACCCCTGATTTAGAGGCATGTGGGCCAAATGGAGGTAATTGGGACTCGTTGAGACAGACATTTTGATTGGCATGGATGAATTGGGCCTGTGTCCTTGCTCTATAAGACCATAAGACCCAGGAGTAGAATCAGGTCATTCAACCCATTGAGTCTGCTTCACTATTCCATCATGACTGATATATTATCCCGCTCAACTATTCTCTGGCTTTCTCCCTGTAATCTTTGACAGCCTGATTAATGAAGAACCTATCAACCTCCACCTTAAATGTACCCAATGACCTGGACTGCACAGCCATCTATGGCAAAAAATTCCACAGATTCACCAGCCTCTGACTAAAGAAATTTTTTCTCATCTCTGATCTAAGTTAACGTCCCTCAGTTCTGAGGCTGTGCTCTCTGGTCCACACTATAGGAGACATCTTCTCCACAACTACCCTATCTAGACCTTTCAATATTCGATAGGTTTCAGTCAGATCCCCCCACCCACCCCACTCATTCTTCTAAACTCCAGAGAGTACAGCCCTAGAGCCATCAAACACTCCTCATATGTTAACCCTTTCATTCCTGGGGTTCATAACGTTAGATGTGGAGGGCTTGCTCACCCTGAGAGAGTTATATTAGCTAAACCACTGATAATAACTTTCCTTAGAACCATAGAACACTACAGTACAGAAAACAGGCCATTCGGCCCTTCTAGTCTGTGCCTGTGCCTTTATTCCGCGAGCCCCTTTGACCTGCACCCAGTCCATAACCCTCCAGACCTCTCCCATCCATGTATCTATCCAATCTGTTTTTAAAACTTAACAGTGAGCCCGCATTTACCACGTCAGATAGCAGCTCATTCCACACTCCCACCACTCTCTAAGTGAAGAAGCTCCCCCTAAACCTTTCCCCTTTCACCCTAAAGCCATGTCCTCTCATATTTATCTCTCCTAGTCTAAGTGGAAAGAGCCTTGCTTCTCTGAAAGTGAACCATGGAGATGCTAGAGGTCCCAAAGTAAGATGGAAGAACTAGGAGAGGTTTTGTCAGTCAAATGATTGGATGGTGAATCTCTGTCTAAAGGGATGAAACTGTTTCTTATTGTTGAAAGATTTATATTTGGTAAACCCCTGGTAATAACCTTCCTGTTCTTCTCTGAAAATGTCCCATGGAATTTACTGTCCATCTAAGGGTGCCTCAGGGTCTCGTGTAACAAAGGGCACATCTAACTCTATAGTTCTCCATCAGTATTGAACGTCAGTGTCAGCTACATTTTAACTGCAGCATTGAACCAATAGATCACAGACACGGACAAGGAGAGCCATGGCTTTTAAGGAGAGAAATGGATTAGTTCTCAGGGCCTCAGCAGCTGAAAGGAAACAGTTGATGGTGAAGCAGTTAAAACTGGGCATACTCAAGAGGCCGGAAATGGAAGCGCGTTTGAGTTTTCGAAGGCTGGTGGGGAAGGTTTGTGGCATGCAGGTGTAGAGACTACAGAACAATTTGAAGCCAAAGGTGAAAATTGTATCTGTAGAGGAATTTAAATGAAAACAATGATCACAAGATTCTAGACTTGGACTTGAGATTTCTGCATCAAGGACCAAGATGCTAATTGTTGAACTCTGTTGTAGTTCCTACTGAATATAAGACAGGCTTCTTCAATGATTTTACATTGAATATGTAATTTATTTTATATTTCAGATGACTTAAACCCTATTCTGGTCCAACCGTACACTGTGAACAGAGAAACCAGTCCAGTAAGCCAAGAGTTTGATCTCAGCGAAAACAATTAAATAAGAAGTGAGATATTTACTTTCAATGGAAATTGTAGGCTGTTTCAACCCTTGGCAACTTGATAGAACTTCTACTATGAGTAACTTTTCTCCACCATCTAGCATTTGATTAAAAAAATCTCAAGGGTTGAAGAACAGAAGACCATTTGGTCCCTGAAGTTCATTACATGCGCAGACCATGTAAAATCCACACCATCATGGACTATGGCCATTTAAAAATGCAACCACAACAGAATGAAGACTGTAGCCAAACCAGGTTTTCTTTCGCTAGTCTCCAAATCCCAAAATTGCCCTTCCATGCTGTAGCACAAAAGGTTAGTTTACTTGTCGGTTGAAAGCTGCTTCTGCAGTGTCAGTCACTGATTGGCCCACTCAAAGGATGCAGAAGCTCTGTCCCAGTCTCAGGCATTTCCTTTGTCTCAGGGCACTCAACATCACATTGAGGTCACGACTAATGCAAAAGAACCATTGGGAAAGTATGCTGCAGGTACAGAGGGCCTATGCACACCCTCAGCAGAATATTTGTTTGTCGAATGGTTATTTTTGTAGTTGCTTAATTTAGGGTGACTTAGATGTTTGGTTGAATGTTTTACTGTTTGTCTGTAAATAAATGATTATTTGTAATCAGTGTCTTCTATTTCACCAAACTCATGAACTTGTTTCTTCATAACACATGCTCAAAAAAAAATCTGAATCCTAAAGAAGTTCTCGTTTCTCTGGAGGTAAACCAGTGCCACGTCTCCTACAATATTAGCCATGACCATTTCATTATTCACGCAGATAAGGAAACATCAACCTCCATGGAGCACTTGACTAGGTAGGTTTTGGCTTATCAGCTGATAGAACACCCATTTATCTATTTCTCCTTTGTCCTTGAAGGCTAAGTAAAATTGGATTAAGAGGCAGATTAGAAATTCAATTAGATCCATTGTTGAGTTAATGTGAAGGAAAACAAAATTTTCACACTCATTACAAGAAACGTCTTCACTCAGAGGGCGGTGGAAGTGTGGAACGAGCTGCCAGGGCAAGTGGTACATGCGAGCTTGATTTCAATGTCTATGAGAAGTTTGGATAGGTTAAAGGATGGTAGGGGTATGGAGGGCTATGATCCCAGTGCCAGTCGATTGGAGTAGGCAGTTTAAATGGTTCAGCATGGACTAAATAAGTTAAAGGGCCTGTTTCTGTGCTATACTTTTCCATGACTTTATGACTCTATTACAGGAACTTCATCACTTCATTTCCTGGAAGGATTTATATTCTCCTTAGCATATCTCTTCTAGTATTAAAAAAACCCTTTAGTTAAAATTCAACACACAAAATCCGTTTGCAGTGAGTGAGATTTTCAACCTTAGTGTCTTGAGAAACACTACTCATGGACCAAAACAAGGAGAAAATCTGCAGATGCTGGAAATCCGAGCAACACACAAAATGCTGGAGGAACTCAGCAGGCCAGGCAGCACCTATGGAAAAAAGTACAGTCGGCGTTTCAGGCCGAGACCCTTCGGCAGCACTGGAGAAAAAAGCTGAGGAGTAGATTTAAAAGGTGGGGAGAGGGGAGAGAGAAATGCTAGGAGATAGGTGAAACTTGAGGGGGGAGAACACAACACCTTATATTCCATCTGAGTAGCTTTCAATCTGATGACATGAACACTGACTTCTGAAACTTAACAGTAATGCCCCCCTTTCACCTTTCCCATCCCCCTTTCCCTCTCTCACCTTATCTCCTTGCCCACCCATCACCTCCCCACTTTTCTTTTTTCCATGGGCTTCTATCCTCTTCGATCAGACTTCCCCTTCTCACACCTTGTATCTCTTTCACCAATCAACTTCCTAGCTCTTTGCTTCATCCCTCCCGCTTTGGGTTTCACCTTTCACCTTGTGTTTCTCTCTCCCTTCCCCCCACCTTTTAAATTTACTCCTCAGCTCTTTTTCTCCAGTCTTCCCGAAGGGTCTCGGCCTGAAAAGTCGACTGTACTTCCTTCCATAGATGCTGGCTGGCCTGCTGAGTTCCTCCATAATTGTGTGTGTGTTGGCATGGATCAAACAAGTCTTAGGAAATCCATTTCACCTGAAAGACTATGATTAAAAGCATCAACAGTCAAACTTACTCTTTGTCCTCATTGAGAAATGTGATCTCCTACATTGACTAATCAACTGCAACCTGACTGAGTGAATTTTTTCAGGAGATCACAGTTGTGTTGGTGCACAACCACATAGTGATTAAATAAAAGCACACATGCAGGAGATGGTTTTAACTGATGTATTCACATGGCAATGAGAGAGAGAGAGAGAGAGAGAGAGAGAGAGAGAGAGAGAGAGAACAATGCACATATGTAGACAACAGATCAATATATATTGCTAAGGGAGGGGGTCATTTCTCTAAAAGAAATAGACCCTAACATTACACTTCCTCCTCCTTTAGATCAATGCCACATAAAACTGTATATGTATAAAACATTCAATTTCCCTTTCATAAACTCCTATTCCAAATAAACATGCCTTCACAGTAACAGTCCATAAATAACTTCACAGTTCTAAAGGTTCAGTCTTTTGGGTGGCACAAATTTCAAAGCAAATTTATTCTCAAAGTATGCATATGTCGCCATATACTACCCCGAGACTCATTTTCTTGCAGACACGCACAGCAGAACAAATAAATACAATAGGTTCAATGAAAAACCACACTCAAACAATCAACATGCAAAAGAAGACAAATTAGGCAAATACAAAAAAAAGTAAGTACTAATGCTGAGCACATGAGTTGCAGAGAACTTGAACGTGAGCTCATAGGTTGTGAAATCAGTTCACTGGTGAGGTGAATAAAGTTATCAATGGTGGTTCTGGACTCTAACGGTTGAAAGTTAATATCTGTTCCTGAACCTGGCGGTGTGGGACCTGAGGTTCCTGTACTTCCTTCCTGATGGCAGCAGCAAGAAGAGAGGACAGCCTGGATGGTGGGGTCTTTGACGATGGATGCTGCTTTCCTGGGGCAGTTCTCCTTGTTGATGTTCTCAATGGTGGGGAAGGCTGTAAATATGGCATTGGAACTCAGAGTCTTAAATCAAATGAAAATGTTCTAAGATGCTAAGGAAAATTGAACCATCTCCTTCTCCCTATCCTTCCACTAGCACAAGAGTCTCATTTCAATGTTAATCATACCACAAACAAAAGGAATTAGGTTAAAACTTGCCAATCAGGCTTTGAGATGATATTGATGCAATTTATCTTTAACATACAGTACTCTACATAAGTCATAGGCACATACTGTATACATATATAACTCGAGGCCTTATGACTTCTGCACAGTACTGTAATAATTTTATGTATTACACTGTACTGCTTTTGTGGGAAAAAAACAAATTTCATGACATATGTGATTGATGATAAACCTGATTCTGATATGGGTCTCTTGTGGACTGAGAGTGGGAAGGGGACAGGGAGAGGGGAAGGCCGAAGGGATGGAATGGGAAGCACCAGAGAGACATTCTGTAATGATCAATAAACCAATTGTTTGGAATCAAATTACCTTGCCTAGTGTCTCAGGGCTGGGTGTGTCTGCACCCATGCCACCTCCACCACTGACACTCCTTCTCTGCCACGTTTCCCACACCCGTCTTGTTGTACTCCACCTTCACCATTCCCACCATCCTTTGCTCCTGCCAGATTTACAAACATTGACAAATACAGTACTGTGCAAATGTCTTAGGCACCCTGGCTGAATACTGAATATATATGCCTAAGACTGTAAATCACCAAAGTGATTCTCCTTCTAAATGAAATGACAGACTATATTAAAAGATAGACTAGAGGGAAGATGATAGAAATGTCAACAATTGGTAGGCAGTCCTAGTTGTTGGCTCTAGATAATGAGAAGTTATGATAAGCCATTGTTTTTCTGACAGATCTGTAAGAGAAAGCCCTGCCACCCTGAACCTTGATGGCAGCAGGTTCAGTATGTGTCTGTGAGGTATTCATCGATGCTTGACAATGGCCATCTCCGTACCGTAGATCGGTTAGACCACCAGCTTCCACTCCCCCTTTGAGAGTGAAAATGGAGAAGCAGGACTTGGGGAAAATGTGCTCTATAATGCTGTTAGAATGAGGAATTCCTTCAAGTAAACCTACAATCAGAATTTATTCAAAACAATCACTGTCTAATTTTTCATATTAAAGGAAACCAAAGCTTGTATTCTTACCTGCCCATGTGTCACCTACTCATGATCCTCTGCACCTGCAGTGGCCTTTACCTCATCATCGTGCAGCTCCTATCCTCTGTTCAAATCCCTCTGTTGTCTCATCCTTCCCATATCCACAGCCCTACAAACCAATTAAGCACCTCAAATTACACATCTTTTGTTACTTTAAAGTTCCAAGGCACGTTTGCCTATGAACAAATTTATCAAACCAAGTTAGCACTAATTATCTATGATTATTTAATACTTATAAAGTCTTTGCCATTTTGTAATTTGAATGTCAAATTATTGGGCGAGGTTTAAGACGGAGATGAGGAGATGTTTATTTTTTATTTGGAGATGCAATATAGTAAAAGACCCTTTTGCCAATGAGCCCATGCTGTCCAGTTACACCGGTGGTGGCATCCGTCGGTCTCGAGAGACCATGGATCTGCGCCTGGAGTTTCCAGGGCGCAGGCCTGGGCAGGGTTGTATGGGAGACCGGCAGTTGCCCAAGCTGCAGGCCTTCCCCTCTCCACGCCACCGATGTTGTCCAAGGGAAGGGCACTAGGACCCATGCAGCTTGGCACCGGTGACGCTGCCTCAGCTGAGGCTCGAACCAGTGACCTTCAGGTTACTAGTCTGATGCCTTGCCCACTAGGCCACGCGCCAGTTACACCCATGTAACCAATTGACCTATTAAGTTGTATGTCCTTGGGACGTGGGAGGAAAGCGGAGCATCTAGAGGAAACAGAGGTCAGAGGGAGTACATATAAACTCCCACGGATGGCAGCGGGAATCGCAGCCGAGTCACCAGTGCTGTAATTGTTACACCAACTGCATGTTGCCCCAAACTTCCAGATGTAAAATGCATCACGGGACATGGAACAGGAATATAGTGGGATGGGGGAGCAATTGGACCCTGAAGCTTTTGTGATCCTTTTGTGCACTTCAGAAGTGCATAGAACTTTTATTAAGTGGTATAAGAATGAAGAAGAGGAAAGGAGAAGAGGCACGGCAAGAGACAAAGGTAAGAAAAAACAGAAAGAGAAGAGAAAGGAAGAAAAGCAGAGGAAAAAGAGCAGAGAAAAGACAAAGATGGTGTGGTCTCTTATACCAGTCTACTGACACTGAACACTACCTCACTACTTCTTTATTTCTGGTTTGTTTTGCACTGCTAATTTGAACTTAATTATTTAATAGTCAAATATATACTTAATGTAACAGTTATTTTCTCTATATTTGTTTATCATGTATTTCATTGTACAGCTGCCATAAAGTGAACAAATTTCACATCATATGCTGGTGATATTAAACCTGATTCCGGTAACAGAGAATTCCATTGATAACATTAACCAATAAAATGGCAAGGTTCAAGTAATGTGACACCCACCACTGAAACCAAGTAGTTTCCAGAGAAATACATAGACAGGTGTAACAACTGGAAAATTCACTGAACTATTACAAATACAGTACCTGGTTTGTAGGCACCGTGCATCTGTTCTCCACCTGTTCTGTGTTGTGTGTTTACTATGGTAACTAGTCACATGGGTGGGGGTGTGGTAAAAGGGAAGGGAATAAGTCACGTATTCATGCTTTGTAGTGTCAGTTTGTCGTAGCTGGGGGCTAATGGATGTCCCACCTTTCACTGACAACTCAATATCGCTCCATTGCTCTTAGCTTACACTTGGGTACACTTAAGTTTCATTGTTTCAAGATTGTATGTTTGCTAATTGCTAATGAAGGATCACATAAAGGGTTTGACTTTTGGAGCAATCTTTATTGGAATGAGGGTGCATAATGCAAGTATAGCAAATTCCAAGGGTTGCCAGCAGTGGCAATTAGAGTCACAGTGTCATAGAAAAGTACAGCACAGAAGCAGGTCATTCAGCCCATCTATTCCATTGTTGAAACTGCTTAGTCCCATAAAACTGCACCAGAACCATAGCCCTCCATACCCCTCCCTTCCATGTACCTATCCAAACTTCTCTTAAACATTGAAATCGAGTTTGCATGCACCACTTGTGTTGGCAGCTCATTCCACACTCTCACAACCCTCTGAATGAAGAAGTTTCCCCTCCTGTTCCTCTTAAGTTCTCATTTTTCACCCCATACCCATGACTTCTAGTTGTAGTCCCACCCAACCTTAGTGAAAAAAGCCTGCTTGCATTTACCCTATCTATACCATCATAATTTTGTATACCTCTATCAAATCCCCTCTTAATCTCCTATGTTCCAAGAAGTAAAGTCCTAACCTATTCAACCTTTCCGTATTACTCAGGTCCTCCAGACCCAGCAACATCCTTGTAAATTTTCTCAGCACTCTTTCATTTCTAATTGTTTTGGTTTTGGTTTTGATTTTGGTTTGGTTCGGCCACTACATCAGAGATTATATAAAAATACAAGCAAGCATAAGAAAGTTAAACTACAAGGTCAATAACAATTCTACACCCGAGTCCAACAACAACCACTCTGAATGGTGGCAGATTCGACACAGGTGGACTGGGCCGTTCGGAGAGGAGATGCAGAGGCAGAGAAGTTTTGATGCCCGTACAATCGGCCCGAGTCCGAGGTTCAACCGCTCTGGGCACTGAACTGATTTGGAGAAATCAAGACCACCTTCAGGCCGGGTGGCAAAATCTGAGCCTAGAGCAAGTCGCTGGGCAGCGTGAGCTATGCCCAGAACCTTTCGTGGCAACGGTGCCCAGGTCCTAGTGTGAGGTATGATACGCTCTTTGGACAATTTAAGTAATATACTGGAAAGGCAGTGCATCGGGAACAGAGGTGAGAGGCCACGAGGCTAGGAAGACTGCCCCTGACTGCTCCATGCCTGCTAATATGATGGCCAGATGCCGGGGCTTTGGGCCTACTCTGGGCTGCGCCATGGTTCAGATCTGGGGACTCATTTTGGTTCAGAGCATTGTTACTCGCTGCTATTGTTTGCATGATTTGAGTATTTTTTTCCCTTTCTCTGCGCATCGGGTGTTGGTCTTTATCTCGCTTTTAAAAAATTGTGTTCTTTGTGTTTCTTGCTGTGTGGCTGCCTGTAAGCAAACTAGTCTCAAGGTTATATATTCTTTGTTAATAAATATAAACAAAGTTGGAATGGTAGAACCAACTTGAAGGGTTGAATGGCCTATTTGTGCTCCTATTTTCGGTTACCCATTATTATATAGCTTTACTGATATATTCTCAATGCGTGGCAGTTACTGTGGGTGAAAAGAAGGGAAACGAGCATGGAGTGGCAGAATAAATGGGTGATTTTCTAAGGAAATGCTGCAGTAATTTTGTTCCACTCTGAAACGAGCAGTGGCTGGCCACTGATCGGAGAAGCAACCACGTTGTCCACTTGTGACTTTAACAACCTTGAACATTTGGGTGAAGTAGCTCCCGCAACACAGGTGGTGGAGTTATCAACCTTAATGTCACTACTGAGGCAAATTGTTCAAGTGTCTTGTGCACTTGTCATTCGACTGGAAAAAGAACAAGATGAAAGGAATTGATTTATGAGATGGAGTGGGAGGGCAATATCAGCATCTTTAAGCCAGAATTTGAAGCATACCCACTTTCCCCCTCACAATGATTGAGTTGGTTATGCGTTTGGACGTACCACTTGTTAATAACTTGGGAAGATTTCTTTCTTCTGCTCATTTGTTCTGGCAGTTGGGGCTTTAAATGAGCAAATCACTCGAGGGCTGTGACTCCTATACTGCACTGCCATTGGAGAAGGTCAGATAACGTAATCGGGCAGGCTTGAACACACAATCTTCTGACTCAGCTGAAAGGACCGTCTGTGAAGAGCAGCCTGTTTCTATGATGCAGTACTGCTGGAGGTGACAGAATCCCTGGGCAGAAAGACACGATTGCTAACCTGCTGTGATGGATGTTGCCAGTGTTGCACTGTGAATCTCCAAAGATTAGCACCGCCTTCCAATGCCTGAGAGAAGTGGACCTGCGCTTCCTTTATTGTTCGAAAGAAATTAAGGTGGCTATTACAGTGGAGTGCTGAAGTACCACGAAGCACAGGAAACTATCTTAAAATTAGTCAAAGCACAGGTCTTTAATGGGAATTTCTGGCAGACATCACTAGTTTTAGAGAGTGAAAAGTTTCCTAAGCTGAAGCAGCCTCCGGCTGACGGGAGTGCCTGAACAGAACAGATGGCTTTCTGAGACAGGTTTAAAAGAGTCACCATACTGTTTAAAACTTCCTGTGTCCCAGTCAGTGTGCATGTGACCTTCAACAGGCACATCATTTCCATTTATGTTTGTGCTGATATTGGAGCCTGCTTAAAACCTGCCTAAGTGAGCAGTGCGACAATTAAGGTCAAGGACCGTCAGTATGTTTAACGAGTGCTGCAGATGCACAGAGAGTTACTTCTCAAAGTTCAAAGTCAGTTCATTATCAAAGTACACGTATGTCACCATATACAGCCTTGAGATCCATTTCTTGTGGGCATTCACAGCAAATGCTAGAAACACAATAGAATCAGGGAAAAACCACACCCAACAGGGCGGACAACCTGTGTGCAAAAAACACCAAACTGCGCAAATACAAGAAGAAAAGAAAATAATAATATTAAATAAATAAGTAATAACTATTGAGGACATGAGATGAAGAGTTATTGAAAGTGAGTCCATAGGTTGTGTGAACGGTTCAGTGGTGGGGTGAGTGAGGTTGAGTGTAGTTATCTCCTCTGGTTCAAGAGTCTGATGGTTTAGGGTAATAGCTGTCCCCGAACCTGGTGGTGTGAGTCATGAGACTCCTGTACCTTCTTCCTGATGGCAGCAGTGAGAAAGGAGCATGGCCTGGATGGTGGGGGTCCTTGATGTTGGATGTTGCTTTCCTGCGACGATGCTCTGTGTACACGTGCTCGAGTATGGGGAGGACTTTACCCATGATGGACTGGGCTGTATCCACTACTTTTTGTAGGCTCTTCCATTCAAGAGCATTGGTGTCTCAGTAGCAGGCTGTGATGCAACTAGTCAATATCCTCTCCACCACACGTCTCTAGAAGTTTGTCCAAGTTTGCACTACTTTACTAATGATGCTTGGATTAGGCTGAATGGCCTAATTTTGCTTCTATGTCTTGTGGTCTTATGGAGATTAACCATGAGGTGTTCTTCCTCCACCATCATTTCAGAGAATTGTGGTAAACTATGTGTATACCTGTCTGGACACGCCCCTCTGCTAACTGTCCTGTGGCTCCTCCCACAGACCCCTGTATAAAGGCGATTGGAGGCACTGCTCCTCCCTCAGTCTCCAAGATGTTGTGGTCACGTTTGCAGCTAATAAAAGCCTATCTTTTGCCTCCCGTCTCTGAGAGTTATTGATGGTGCACATCAAGAATACTGCTGGCACACACATTTCAGATGAGAAACTAATTCCTCTGTGTGTCTGTAATTCTTCCATTAATTGCAGTAAAACTGATCTCTATATATTAAGTTTCTGTTAACGGGAAAATTGTCCTTTCTATTATCCAGTCTCCTATAACTTAATTCCCCTTCACCTCAACAACTCCAAAATGAATGTCAATGATGACTTACCCTCGCAGTTAAACTTCCTTGGAAATCTCCTCTCAACTGCTAATAAAGTTCAAAGTTCAAAATTCAAAGTAAATTTTATTATCAATGTACATAAATGTCACCATATACAGCCCTGAGATTCATTTTCTTGTGGGTATACTCAGTTAATCTATAGAATAATGACCATTACAGGATCAATGTAAGATCGCCGAACTAGGGCATTCAACCTGAGTGTAAAAGACAACTATGCAAGTGAAAAAAGAAGAATTAATAATAATAAATAAGCAATCAATATTGAGAACGTGAGAGGAAAAATCCTTGAAAATTAGTCCGTAGGTTGTGGGAACATTCCTAAACTGGATGGCCACTGGGAGAGAAGGGAGGGGGCACTGGGAGATCCCGCTTGTTCTTGCAAATGGAGCGTAGACGCTCGGTAAAGCAGTCTCCCAATCTGCGTCGGTTCGCAGGAGAGCACACCGTGAGCACCGAACGCAGTATATGACCCCAACAGACTCACAGGTGAAGTGTCACCTCACCTGGAAGGACCGTTTGGGGCCCTGGATGGTATTGAGGGAGGAGGAGTGGGAACTGGTGTAGCACTTGTTCCGCTTGCAAGGATAAGTGCCAGGAGGGAAATCAGTGGGGAGGGATGAATGGACAAGAAAGTCGCGTAGTTAGCAATCCCTGTGGAAAGCAGAAAGTTGGGGGGAGGGAAAGAAACATGATCTCCCAGAGGCCAGCCATTTTAATTCCACTTCCTGTTTCCATTCCAATATATCCATCCATGGCCACCTCCACTGTCATGATAAGGCTACACTTCGGTTGGAGGAACAACACCTTATATTCCGTTTGAATAACCTCCAACATGGTAGCATGAACATTGACCTCAAACTTCCAGTAATGCCTCCCCCACTTCACCATTTCCCATCCCCTTTTCCTTCTCTCATGTTATCTCCTTGCCCGCCCATTGCCTCCCTCTGGTGCTCCCCCCTCATTTTTTCTTTCTTCCATGGCCTTCTGTCTCTTTCACTAGTCAACTTCCTAGCTGTATGCTTCATAGCCTGGTTTTCTCTCTCCTCTCCCCCCACCTTTCAAATCTACCCCTCAGCTTTTTTTCTCCAGTCCTGCCAAAGGGTTTCAGCCCGAAATGTTGACTGTTTTTTTCATAGATGCTGCCTGGCCTGCTGAGTTCCTCCTTGTGTGTGTGTGTGTGTGTGTGTGTGTGTGTGTGTGTGTGTGTGTGTGTGTGTGTGTGTGTGTGTGTGTGTGTGTGTGTGTGTGTGTGTGTGTGTGTGTGTGTGTGTGTGTGTGCCCTCAACTGTTAACCCCTTCATTCCCAGAATCATCCTTGTGAACCTCCTCTGGAATCTCTCCAATGACAACACATCCTTTCTGAGATATGGAGCCCAAAACTGTTGACAATACTCCAAGTGTGACTAGAGTCTTATAAAGCCTCAGCATTGTCTCCTTGCTTCCATGTTCTATTCCCCTTGAAATAAATACCAACATTGTATTTGTCCCTTTTTCTACAGACTCAACCTGTAAATTAACCTTCTGGGAGCCTTGCATGAGGACTCTTTGTACCTCTGATGTTTGAACCTTCTCCCCATTTTGATAATAGTCCCCACTGTTGTTCCTTTAACCAAAATGCATTATGTTACATTTCCCAACTCTGTATTCCATCTGCCACTTTACCCATTCTTCAATTTGTCTAAATCCTGCTGTAATTGCATTTCTTCCTCAGCACTACCTACCCTCAACCTATCTTCATATCATCCACAAACTTTGCACAAAACCATTAATTCCACTATCCAAATCATTGACAAACACCGTGAAAAGTAGCAGTCCCAATACTGATCGCAAACAAGAGAAAATCTGCAGATGCTGGAAAATCCAAGCAACCCACGTAAAATGCTGGAGGCAGTGAGTAGGAATAAAAGGGGACTTTTCCGGTTGGCTGCCAGTGACTAGTGGTGTTCCACAGGGGTCAGTATTGAGATCATACACAAAATTCTGGAGGAACTCAGCAGGCCAGGCAGCATCTATGGAGAAGAGTACAGTTGATGTTTCCCCAAACATCGACTGTACTATCTTGTAAAGCAGCCTCATGTCCAGCGCCTTATCAAATGGCTTCTGAAAATTCAAGTAAGTGATATCCACTGCCTCTCCTTTGTCCACCCTGCTTTTCACTTCCTAAAAGAACTCTAATGGATTTGTCAGGCAAGGTTTCCCTTTACAGAAACCATACTGACTTTGACTTAATTTATCATTAGTCTCCTAGTATCCCAAAACCTCATCCTTAATAATAGACACCAACACTTTCTCAACTACAGAAGTTAAGCTAACTGGCTCATAATTTCCTTTCTTTTGCCTTCCTCAGTTCTTAAGGAGTGGAGTGACATTTGCAATCTTCCAATCCTCTGGGACCATGCCAGAATCAAGTAATTCTTGAAAAATCATGACCAATGCATCTGCTATCTCCTCAGCAACCTCTCTCAGGACTTTGGTGTGTGGTCCATCTGGTTCAGGTGACTTATCCACCTTAAGACCTTTGAATTTGCCTAGCACTTTTTCCTTTGTAATAACAATGTCACTCACTCCTGCTCCCTGACACTCATGGATCTCTGGCACACTGCTAGTGTCTTCCACAGTGAAGACTGATGCAAAGTACCCATTAAGTTCATCTGCCATTTCTTTGTCCCCCATTACTTCCTCATCAGCATCATTTTCTAGTGGTCCAATATCAACTCTCACTTCCTTTCACTCTTTATATAACTGTAAAAACTTTGAGTATCCTGCTTTATATTATTGGCTAGTTTGCCTTCAGATTTCATTTTTTCCCTTCTTTAGTTGCTTTCTTAGTTGCCTTTTGTTGGATTTTGAAAGCTTTCCAATCATCCAATTTCCCACTTACTTCTGTTACCTTATATTCCCTTTCCTTGGCTTTTATGCAGTTGTTAACTTCCCTTGTCAGCCACAGTTGCCCACCCTTGCCATTTGAAAACAACTTCTATGGGATGGCAGTGCAGACTTGATGGGCTGAATGGCCCAATTCTGCTCCTATGTCTTATGGTGTTAGGAACATATCTATCCTACACCTTCCAAACTATTCCCAGAAACTTCAGCCACCTCTGCTCTGCTGTCATCCCTGCCAGTATCCTCCTCCAATCCACCTGGGCAAGCTCCCCTCTCACACCTCTATAATTCCCTTTATGTATAAGTATTATCTCACTTATTATTGGGACAGTGATGAGGGGTGGTAGGACCTCACACATCTGCTGTCTTGTTTCCATCTGCTTGCACTACACCAATCTCTTGCTTAAACCCAGCTCTTTGGATGTTTTAAATAGCGTGAACACAAACATCGAGACAGCCGAAAACAACAGGTGGTCCGATGGCAACCAGAAGCAAACAGCGAAACAACAGGCTCCTGTAGAGAGTGAAGTCATCAGCATTTCATGCCGGCTCTGCTGCGCCCGTTTCTGGGGATCTTCCACTTATATCTGGGACAGGGTTTGTATTAAAGATGCCTGGTGACAATAATTTATACATTAGCTTACACTGCAACATTTAGAATCAGAATCAGAATCAGGTTTATTATCACTGGCATGTGACATGAAGTTTGCTAACTTAGCAGCAGCAGTTCAATGCAATACATAATATAGAAGAGAAAAATAATAATAACAACTAAGTAAGTAAATCTATTACGGTATATGTTTATTGAACAGATTTTTAAAAACATGCAAAAAGCAGAAATACTGTATACTAAAACAGGTCCAAGGGTTCAACGTCCATTTAGGAATCGGATGGCAGAGGGGAAGAAGCTGTTCCTGAATCGCTGAATATGTGTCTTCAGGCTTCTGTACTTCCTGCCTGATGGTAACAGTGAGAAAAGGGCATGCCCTGGGTGCTGGAGGTCTTTAATAATGGATGCTGCCTTTCTGAGACACCAATCCCTGGAGATGTCTCAGGGATGTCTAATTTGTAGGCTAGTACGCAAGATGGAGCTGACTAGATTTACAACCCTCTGTCCCTGGACATACACAGGAGCATTTGGATTGAAGCCAGGTAAAGAAATACGACACAAAGATGGAGGCTTTAACAAACATTTTAATGAAGGAGGGAGAGGAGGAGAGGCAGAGAGGCTTCAGGAGAGAATTCAAGAAAGACGAGGTGAGGCAGCTGCACGCATTGTCTCTGAGGGAACAGCAGATAACGAGTGAGAATCCACTGGAGTGGGAGCAGCTGAGCCTGTGATGCACCATCGATAACGCTTGGAGACGGGAGGCGGACGATAGGCTTTTATTAGCTGCAAGAGACCACCACACAACATCCTGGAGACTGAGGGAGGAGCAGTGCCTCCAATCGCCTTTATACAGGGGTCTGTGGGAGGAGTCACAGGAGCTGTCAGCAGGGGGTCTGTGGGAGGAGCCACAGGAGCTGTCAGCAGGGGTCTGTGGGAGGAGCCACAGGAGCAGTCAGCGGGGGTCTGTGGGAGGAGCCACAGGAGCTGTCAGCAGGGGTCTGTGGGAGGAGCCACAGGAGCAGTCAGCAGGGGTCTGTGGGAGGAGCCACAGGAGCAGTCAGCAGGGGTCTGTGGGAGGAGCCACAGGAGCAGTCAGCAGGGGTCTGTGGGAGGAGCCACAGGAGCAGTCAGCAGGGGGTCTGTGGGAGGAGCCACAGGAGCAGTCAGCAGGGGTCTGTGGGAGGAGCCACAGGAGCTGTCAGCAGGGGTCTGTGGGAGGAGCCACAGGAGCTGTCAGCAGGGGTCTGTGGGAGGAGTCACAGGAGCTGTCAGTAGGGGTCTGTGGGAGGAGCCACAGGAGCAGTCAGCAGGGGTCTGTGGGAGGAGCCACAGGAGCTGTCAGCAGGGGTCTGTGGGAGGAGCCACAGGAGCTGTCAGCAGGGGTCTGTGGGAGGAGCCACAGGAGCAGTCAGCAGGGGGTCTGTGGGAGGAGCCACAGGAGCTGTCAGCAGGGGTCTGTGGGAGGAGCCACAGGAGCTGTCAGCAGGGGTCTGTGGGAGGAGCCACAGGAGCAGTCAGCAGGGGGTCTGTGGGAGGAGCCACAGGAGCAGTGGGTCTGTGGGAGGGGCCACAGGAGCAGTCAGCAGGGGTCTGTGGAGGAGCCACAGGAGCAGTCAGCAGGGGGTCTGTGGGAGGAGCCACAGGAGCTGTCAGCAGGGGTCTGTGGGAGGAGCCACAGGAGCAGTCAGCAGGGGTCTGTGGGAGGAGCCACAGGAGCTGTCAGCAGGGGTCTGTGGGAGGAGCCACAGGAGCAGTCAGCGGGGGTCTGTGGGAGGAGCCACAGGAGCTGTCAGCAGGGGTCTGTGGGAGGAGCCACAGGAGCAGTGGGTCTGTGGGAGGAGTCACAGGAGCTGTCAGCAGGGGTCTGTGGGAGGAGCCACAGGAGCTGTCAGCAGGGGTCTGTGGGAGGAGCCACAGGAGCAGTCAGCGGGGGTCTGTGGGAGGTGCCACAGGAGCTGTCAGCAGGGGTCTGTGGGAGGAGCCACAGGAGCTGTCAGCAGGGGTCTGTGGGAGGAGCCACAGGAGCAGTCAGTGGGGGTCTGTGGGAGGAGCCACAGGAGCAGTCAGCAGGGGTCAGTGGGAGGAGCCACAGGAGCAGTCAGCAGGGGGTCTGTGGGAGGAGCCACAGGAGCAGTCAGCAGGGGTCTGTGGGAGGAGCCACAGGAGCTGTCAGCAGGGGTCTGTGGGAGGAGCCACAGGAGCTGTCAGCAGGGGTCTGTGGGAGGGGCCACAGGAGCTGTCAGCAGGGGTCAGTGGGAGGAGCCAAAGGAGCAGTGGGTCTGTGGGAGGAGCCACAGGAGCTGTCAGTAGGGGTCTGTGGGAGGAGCCACAGGAGCAGTGGGTCTGTGGGAGGAGCCACAGGAGCAGTCAGCAGGGGGTCTGTGGGAGGAGCCACAGGAGCTGTCAGCAGGGGTCTGTGGGAGGAGCCACAGGAGCTGTCAGCAGGGGTCTGTGGGAGGAGCCACAGGAGCAGTCCAGACAGGGGTCTGTGGGAGGAGCCACAGGAGCTGTCAGCAGGGGTCTGTGGGAGGAGCCACAGGAGCAGTCAGCAGGGGTCTGTGGGAGGAGCCACAGGAGCAGTCAGCAGGGGGTCTGTGGGAGGGGCCACAGGAGCTGTCATCAGGGGTCTGTGGGAGGAGCCACAGGAGCTGTCAGCAGGGGTCTGTGGGAGGAGCCACAGGAGCAGTCAGCAGGGGTCTGTGGGAGGAGCCACAGGAGCAGTCAGCAGGGGTCTGTGGGAGGAGCCACAGGAGCAGTCAGCAGGGGTCTGTGGGAGGAGCCACAGGAGCTGTCAGCAGGGGTCTGTGGGAGGAGCCACAGGAGCAGTCAGCAGGGGTCTGTGGGAGGAGCCACAGGAGCAGTCAGCAGGGGGTCTGTGGGAGGGGCCACAGGAGCTGTCATCAGGGGTCTGTGGGAGGAGCCACAGGAGCTGTCAGCAGGGGTCTGTGGGAGGAGCCACAGGAGCAGTCAGCAGGGGTCTGTGGAAGGAGTCAGCAGGGGGTCTGTGGGAGGAGCCACAGGAGCAGTCAGCAGGGGTCTGTGGGAGGAGCCACAGGAGCTGTCAGCAGGGGTCTGTGGGAGGAGCCACAGGAGCAGTGGGTCTGTGGGAGGAGCCACAGGAGGAGTCAGCAGGGGGTCTGTGGGAGGAGCCACAGGAGCTGTCAGCAGGGGTCTGTGGGAGGAGCCACAGGAGCTGTCAGCAGGGGTCTGTGGGAGGAGCCACAGGAGCAGTCAGCAGGGGTCTGTGGGAGGAGCCACAGGAGCTGTCAGCAGGGGTCTGTGGGAGGAGCCACAGGAGCTGTCAGCAGGGGTCTGTGGGAGGAGCCACAGGAGCTGTCAGCAGGGGTCTGTGGGAGGAGCCACAGGAGCAGTCAGCAGGGGTCTGTGGGAGGAGCCACAGGAGCAGTGGGTCTGTGGGAGGGGCCACAGGAGCTGTCAGCAGGGGGTCTGTGGGAGGAGCCACAGGAGCAGTGGGTCTGTGGGAGGGGCCACAGGAGCTGTCAGCAGGGGTCTGTGGGAGGAGCCACAGGAGCAGTCAGCAGGGGTCTGTGGGAGGAGCCACAGGAGCAGTCAGCAGGGGTCTGTGGGAGGAGCCACAGGAGCAGTGGGTCTGTGGGAGGAGCCACAGGAGCAGTCAGCAGGGGTCTGTGGGAGGAGCCACAGGAGCAGTGGGTCTGTGGGAGGAGCCACAGGAGCAGTCAGCAGGGGGTCTGTGGGAGGAGCCACAGGAGCAGTGGGTCTGTGGGAGGGGCCACAGGAGCTGTCAGCAGGGGTCTGTGGGAGGAGCCACAGGAGCAGTCAGCAGGGGTCTGTGGGAGGAGCCACAGGAGCTGTCAGCAGGGGTCTGTGGGAGGAGCCACAGGAGCAGTCAGCAGGGGTCTGTGGGAGGGGCCACAGGAGCTGTCAGCAGGGGGTCTGTGGGAGGAGTCACAGGAGCTGTCAGCGGGGGTCTGTGGGAGGAGCCACAGGAGCAGTCAGCGGGGGTCTGTGGGAGGAGCCACAGGAGCAGTCAGCGGGGGGGGGGGGGGGCATGTCCAGACAGGTATATGTAGTTCACCACAGCCTGAGGGTTGTACAGCTGGAGGCAGGGAGTCGAGATCGTGGCACAGTCTGGTATTTGGAAGAACCAATCTAGAAGAACCCTATCTTGTGCCAGCCATAAGGACCATAGCCCAAAGAAAGTCGCTGATGATTGCCAGCACCATTTTGACCAACCATTGAGCACATCTACATGAAATGGTGTCGTAGGAAAGCAGCATCCATCATCAAAGATCCTCACCACCCAGGCCGTGCTCTTTTCTCACTGCTGCCATCAGGTAGAAGGTACAAGAGCCTCAGAACTCACACCACCAGGTTCAGGAACAGTTACTGCCCCTCAATCATCAGGCTCTTGAAGAAAAGGGGACATCTACACTCTCTTGCCCACCCATTGAGATATTCCCACAACCAACGATAAACCTTTAAAAGAATTTCTACCTTGTTATTTCATGTTCTCGTTATTTATTGCTATTTATTTATATTTGTATTTGTACAGCTTGTTGTCTTCTATACTCTACTTGATCTTTCATTGATCCTGCTGTAGTTACTATTCTATAGATTTGATGAGTAATCCCACAGGAAAATTAATCTCAGGGTTGTATATGGTGACGTATATGTACTTTGATAATAACAGTTACTTTGAAATTTGAACTTTGACAAAGCATTTTTAATCCAGTGCAGAATTTGTGTGAGTCTACATAAAGCTTCTCCCTATTTGCATAATTAGCCCAAAAATGGTGAATTTCAGTTTGAGAGGCCGCTGACTAGCGCAGGAAATGAGAACTGTGCACGCTAGAGCTCAGGATGCTGAACTGCAGGGATTTGTGAGTTACCTCCAGTAAGATGGCAGTGTGGTCGGATGCAACAGCCTCTCAGGGGCCAACCAAAGGTGTTCTTTTCTTTGTTAAATGTGTTTTTTTTTAATGATTTCAAGACTATTCTGGCCTGAAATGGCAACTGTTTATTCATTTTCATAGATGCTGCCTGACCTGCTGAGTTCCTCCAGCATTTTGTGTGAGTTGCTCTGGATTTCCAGCACCTGCAGAATCTTTTGTGTCACTAAAAATCAACCCACTTCGTCGTTATCAAGTTGGTGCATGAAGGAGATGATTTCTGCTGAAGGCTACTGTAGATCTTACAAGCAGCAGAGAACACTTCAAGAGAGTCTATTAGATATAAAGCACTTTAGAATGTACTGTGGTTGCTAAGGGCACAAAGTATGAGTTCTTGAATGATTGAGGATTGGTGTGATTTTTTTTAAAAATCACCTCATATTTAATTTGGAGCCTCCAGAAAAATCTCACTCCATCAGTAGTGAGATATCTACCTAATTCACATTGAATAAGTTCTGTAGAAATCTTGTCCGTTAACTTTTTATATGTTATTTCATGGTATTATATGTTAATAAATATAATCCATAAATATTCCAAATAATAAAGCTTTTCTTTGAAACATTTTAGAGCTTCAACATACTTACGTTGTCAGTGTTTCAACACTGTTACAAATTGGAACAATATACACAGAATGGAAGTCAGGAGCTCATTGTTCATAAGCCACCTGCCTGCTGAGCACTGAAGTTGTAATACACATAGTCCAAAAAAAATTCATAGTCCAAAAAAAAGTCCATAGTCCTGCATACATTTCAGGACGTGTAAAAATTTCTTGCGCAGAGTAATGGTTGGTCCACACAGCCGTAAAAAAATATTAGAGGAAATGCTGGCTCTAGCTCTATCTACAAGTTCGTAGATGATAGTAGGCCCTATCTCAAATGACAAGTCAGAGTACAGGAGGGAGGTAGAGAGCCTAGCAACATGGAGTTAGGACAAGAACCTTTCCCTCCATGTCAGAAAAATCAAAAAGCTGATCATTAACTTCAGGAAGGGGAGTGGTGCACATGTTCCTGTTTACCTCAATGGTGCTGAGGGTGAGCGGGTTAAGTGTTTCACTTTCCTAGCAGTGAAAATCACCAATAGCTTCCTCTGGTTCAAATGTACTCTACTTCCTCGGGATGCTGAAGAAATGTGACATGTCCCCTTTGACTCTCACCAATTTTTATCCATTCACCACAGCTAGCATGCTGTCTGATGCACACGGTTTGGTATTGTAACTCTGCACGTGACTGCTAGAAGCTGCAGAGAGTGGTGGGCACAGCTCAGCATGTCAGAGAAACCAACACCCCATTTGTAGCTTCCCTGTATGCTACTCGCCGCCTCAGTAAAACAGCCAGCATACTCACCATGGACAACCTCGCCTCCCTCTCTTCCATAGGGCAGAAGATAGAGACACCTAACGAATGTACTACCAGGTTCATGGACAGCTTTGATCACTAATGAATGGTTCCCTAGCACAATAAGATGGATTCTTTTGACCTCACAATCTACCTCATTATGACCCTATGCCTTATTGTCTACCTGCACTTCACTTTCTCTGTAACTCTAACACTATTCTGCACCTTGTTATTGGTTTCCCCTGTACTACCTCACTGTACAGTTCTAATGAACTGATGTGTATGGATGCTATACAAGACAAGCTTTTCTCTGTATTTCAATACATGTGACAACAAGCCAAAGCAACACACACAAAATGTTGGAGGAACTCAGCAGGTCAGGCAACATCTATGGAAAAGAGTATAGTTGACTTTTCAGGCTGAGACCTTTCTTCAGGGCTGGAAAAGATGGGGGAAGATGCCAGAATAAAAAGGTGGGTGGAGGGGAAGGAGGATAACCAGAAGGTGATAAGTGAAGCCAGGTGGGTTGGGAAGATAAAGGGCTGGAGAGGAAGGAATCTGATAGCAGAGGAGAGTGGACCATGGGAGAAAGGGAAGGAGGAGGTGATGAACAGGTGAGAAGAGGCAAGAGACCAGAGTGGGATATGGAAGAAGAGTGGAGGGGAAGGGTTTTTTTTTTGGAAAGGAGAAATCAATATTCATGCCATCAAGGTTGGAGGCTATATATGATTCCAGCTCTGTTCCAATATTTTTAAATGCCTCATGAAATGACCCAGGAAGTCATTCAGTTGTACATCTCAAAGAAGAACAAGAATCACATTCTCAGAGAACAAAAAGGCAGCAAGATTTTTTTCATTCTGCTGCAAATTCAGATAATAGGGCAAACATAGATCATCCTGACTTCAAGGCGGCGGGTTTATAAATAAACAGTTTGGCGTAAGTGTTAAGGTGACCAGCTCTCCAAGGTTATCCTGGTAGGGGCTAGCACAATGCTATTACAGCTTGGGGTATCTGAGCTGGAGTGATCTGTAAGGAGCCTGAATGTTCTCCATATGAAATGCATGGGTTTACTCCGGATCCTTGCAGTTTCCTCCCACTGTACAAAAATGTACCGGTTCATAAGTTAATTGGTCATTGTAAATTGTCCCTTGATTAGTTCAGGGTTAAGTTGGGGTTTGCTGGGTGGTGCAGTTTGAAGGGCTGGAAGGGCCTATTTTGCAGTGTATGTCTAAGTAAGTAAATACATAAAAAGAAAGCCCTGAAGTTAAGGAGTAAACTTGTGGTGACACTGTGCAACATTCTGAATGAACTCTAGTGAACCATTAAACAGGTGCATTTAGAAAATATTTCCTTTGAGTGCTTTTGCCTTTCTGTAATAACTGGAGAAAGATGATGTTTGATTGACAAAATGTGTGATCGTCTCCAGACGCATCTCACTAATGTAATCTCACTCACTCACTAGTCCTTTTCATGAATGTAATCGGCCTGTACGCCATTCATTTAATAAGGCAGATACCTACTTTTTAATGAGATATACATACAGGAGGTACTAATAAAGTGGCCACTGAGTGTACGTTATGTTCATGGTCTTCTGCTGCTGTAGCCCATCTACCTCATGGTTTCATGTCAGAGATGCTCTTCTGCACACCACTGTTGTAACACATGGCTATTTGAATTACTGTTGCTTTCCTGTCACCTTGAACCAGACTGGCCATTCTCCTCTGACCTTTCTCCTTAACAAAGCATTTTTGCCCACAGGACAGCCGCTCACTAAATGGTTTTGCTTTTCTCACCAATCGCTGTAAACTCTAGGGACTGTTGTGTGTGAAAATCCAGGTGATCATCAGTTTCTGAGATACTCAAGCCACCCCATCAGGCACCAGCAATTATTCCACGTTCAAAGTCACTTAGGTCACTTTTCTTGCCCATTCTGATATTTAGTCTGAACAACAACTGAGCCTCTTGACCATGTCTGCATGCTTTTCTGCATTGAGCTGCTGCCACGTGATTGACCAATTAGTTATTTGCTTTAACCAGCAGGTGTACAAGTGGCTGCTGAGTGTATCTCTTATTATTCCGTGTGGCTGTCAGAAGTCATTGCATTGGGAGGGCAGGCTTGTCCAGTGATTAATTTCAGGAATCTGCGAGAAAACTGAAGTCATGTGATGAAATATACAGAAATATATTCTATTAAAGTTGCCAAGGTAGGTCTGCAAATAAACCTCTGCCTTAAATGATCTGTGAGGTGGGTTGTGACTGTGTTTATGCACAAAAAGGATTAGTTATTGAAGATAAGTGAGAAGGAGCTGAAAGCCGGGTAAACACATAGCAACAACAGTTTGTTCTCTGACTTGTCTTACATGTTATGGTTAAAAAAGCATGGATATTGCAGCCTGCTGTGATTCCCTTGGGTGAAGGCTGTCGCTCTGGATTAGTCATCCAAGGCGTGTAAACATCACAAGACCAGATTTTCCTTGTGCAAATGAATGCAGTTGGTGGGGGAGTGGTAGGAAATCTAGATAATGACTCATTGCTATCTGCATCCACTGAGACCCTGTGACCGAGCGCTAACCTTCTCTTAGACTGGATCTTGTTTATACATCAGGCCACAGAGCATCAGACGTGTGCCAACGGGCGAGGTAACAGAAATCGGGTGGCAGTTCAACGAGGCTGTGCTGAAATCTCCAGGAGTTGAAGTTAATCAGCAACCCGATGGGGAATCACTTAGAATGAACACTCCCATTTCTCTCTGATTGGGGGAAATATTTGGTACAGCTGCTTTAAGCTGAAATTTAACAGCACATGAACAAGGGTTTTCAATGCAGTGTCCAGTTACGGGAGGTATCTAATGATACCACTGAGTGTATCCTGGTGCATGGTGAGTGGTAAAAATGTAAAATCTTCTACCACCAGCAGATGAGGCCAGTTGTGCAGTTGTGTTGAAGAGGAAGTTAGCTCTTCATATAAAGGAAGTGACAGTAAGCTAATGAGATTAGTGTGGAACTGGCCCTTCTGGCCCTTTGAGCCTCTCCACCCAGCTATCACCCAATTTAATCTGAGCATAATCACGGGGAAATTTACAATAACCAATTAACCTACCAGCCAGCGCATCTTTGGACTCCGGGGGGAAACTGGAGCACCTGGAGGAAGCCCATACAATCTTGGGGAGAACGTATGAACTCTTTACAGGCAGCAGTGGGAATTGAACCCAGGTTGCCTTTACTGTAAAGCGTTGTGCGCACCACTAGGCTGCCTTGTGTAAATGAAGTGAAAGTGGACTCATTCTGAGCATATAGAGTCAGCTCAGAAACTAGCCCTTTGGCCCATCTTGTCAATGCTGGCCAAGCTGTCTGCTTGAGTTTACTATTAATCATTCAGCTATGCTTTATGTTAAAAATTATGTACTGGTGCCTGTAGTCTACCTTGATAGTGGAATGTTCTGATATAAATAGTAAATCAATCTCACTCCAAAACCACCACAGAAATAGGGGTTATATTTTAAAAATGAAAATAGTCATACTCATTAAATTTCAAAAAGTTCAAAGTACATTTATTATCAGAGTACATTATATAACCCTGAGATTTGTGTCCTTACAGACTGCCACAAAACAAAGAAAACCAATAGAACCCATAAAAAATGAAGACTGTCAAACAATCAGCATGCAGAGAGAGAAGGAAAAACAAATCGCGAAACTATAAAAGAAGCAGTTAGCATTCAAAACAACAGTGAGTCCATAGGCATGAAGCCTGGAGCAGCTGGAGCAGGCCACAGCCTTAGCCTCAGTTCAGAGCAGAGCCGAATAAAATTCGCGGAGCTGGGAGCAGAACTGGCCTGACCCTCATTTGTGGTCCTGTCTTCCTGCCTTTTCAATCCAACTGGCCCAGCTTCTAAATTGTTCAGGTGTTGGCTTGTTCCTTGCACTAGGACCCATGCCCTTCAGTATCGATACGCTCTGGGCCTGGACCCCGCCGCCTCGTTTCAGCCTGTTCCCGACCTTTCCAAGTTGGCCTGGTGCTTAGATCGATTAAACCTCATGCTCAGTTTATGTGGAGGTGCCTCAAATCTGCCTCTCCTCTGCTCCAAATTCACCCACTTGGTTTGCCCCAACTTTGCCACAAATATGCCTTAACTTCACCTCACACGTTTTGACCCTCAATTAAGCCTTGCATTTGCTCACCTCTTCATTGTTTGCATTGATCGTTTACCATACCCTCTACCTGAAAAAGTGTTAAAATATTTAGTATTCTTTGTTTAGTTTGCTGCCATTAAGTCGGGCTCCGCCAGTGCCATCAGAAACCAGAAGTTTAAACCAAATCACAAACACAAGAAAATCTGCAGATGCTGGAAATCCAAGCAACACCCACAAAATGCTGGAGGAACTCAGCAGGCCAGGCAGCATCTATAGAAAACTGTACAGTGGACGTTTCAGACTGAGACCCTTCTTCAGGACAGGTAAAAAATGATGTGACGACTGTACTCTTTTCCATAGATGCTGCCCGGCCTGCTGAGTTCCTCCTGCATTTTGTGAGTGTTAATTTAAGCCAAAATTATGTTTAAACTGGCCAAATTCAAATTAAAGGAACAGCATTTCATATTCCATCTGGGTGGTCTCAAACTTGGGTGCATGAATATTGAATTCTCACTCTTTCAGTAACCACTCTGTTCGTCCCTTTTTTCTCTCCAACTGCTCGCTCTTGCTCCAGCCCTTCCCACAACCTTTTTATACTGGTCATCTTCCCCTCTTTCTTTTTGTCCAGATGAAGGAGCTTGGCCACAAACATCAAGAGTCCATTTTCCTTCCACAGATACTGCCTACCCTGCTGAGTTCCTGCATTCTTTTGTATTTTGCACCACGGTAGCAACGCTCTACGGCTCGGAGCGTTCCAGGCTTCAGAGTTCAGATTCCGGTGGCGTTCTGTAAGGAGTCTCTGCACGTCCTCCCTGTGGATTTCTCCGGATCCTCCAGATTCCCTTCACGGTCCAAAGATGTACTGAGTGGGTCAATTGGCCATTGTGAATTGTCCCATGATTAGGTCAGGGTTAACCTGGTTTGTCAGGGGTTGTTGGGGAGGCATCGCTCGAACAGCCGGAAGGGCCTACTCCACACTGTATCAAATACTCGAGCATTGGTGACCACCCTCTTGTGTCATCAGTTAGAAGACGTAGCCAATTATGGAAGAGACTCTGGAACATGGCAGCTTCTGTCATTGTGAGCATGGTTCATTCCTGCCATGCATGCCATCGAGTGAGAATATAGAAGCCTGATAGTTAAGATATTGAGACAGGTTGCATAGACTTGGCATGTTTTCTCCTGTGTCTAGAGTAGTAGAAGGATCTAAATGATGAATAATTGGTTTAATGGGGAAGGAGGAAATCCGGTCTAAAAATTAGAACTGGGTTATTCAGGGTCATTGTCATCATCACTGTGTGGCAATGTGGGCGATCATGGTCTTCATCATGATTGTTCTTGATAAGTTTCACGCCATACAGAGCCTATGAAAAGTATTCAGTCCCCTCCCCCTTGGAAGTTCTCATGTTTTATTATTTTACAATATTTAATCACAATGGATTTAATTTGGACTTTTTTGACACTGATCAACAGAAAAAGACTCCTCCATGTCAAAATGAAAACAGATCTCTACAAAGTGATCTAAACTAATTACAAATATAAAACACAAAATACTTGATTGCGTAAGTATTCACGCACTTTAATATGACGCACCAAATCATCACTGGTGCAGCCAATTGGTTTTAGAAGTCACATAGTTAGTTAAATGGAGATCACCTGTGTGCAGTCAATGTGCTTCAGTTGATTGTAGTAAAATACACCTGTATCCGGAAGGTCCAGTTGCTGGTGA